>NW_023493840.1:42500-82500 GCF_013265735.2 Oncorhynchus mykiss | reverse complement strand
TAAGATCTAGGTGCTGCTGTAGGCCCTCCTTGGTTGGTGACAGAAGCACCAGATCATCAGCAAACAGTAGACATTTGACTTCAGATTCTAGTAGGGTGAGGCCGGGTGCTGCAGAGTTTTCTAGTGCCCGCGCCAATTCGTTGATTTCTCTCTCTCTCTCTCTCTCTCTCTCTCTCTCTCTCTCTCTCTCTCTCTCTCTCTGTCTCTCTCTCTCTCTCTCTCTCTCTCTCTCTCTCTCTCTCTCTCTCTCTCTCTCTCTCTCTCTCTCTCTCTCTGGTTGATTAGTAATGGAACAGTGAATCTGATTTGAACCTGAAAAATATGATGAATAAATAAATGTAATGTTTATAATTTTTCTCTCTGTCCAGGTTGTGAGGGCTCTTTCTTGTCTTCCTATTGGCCAGTGAGGCTGTGAGGTCACGGCATGTGGATTACTACTTATCCCATGATGCTGTCTGCCAGGCCGGGCTACTTCCTGCTGCTGCTCAGCTTCCTGCTCCTCGCTGACGCAGACTGTGAGTTGACACATACACACACACACTATTGTAGTACAGCTTCAAGCTCCTGAGTGAGTGATGCTGAATGGATATGATTACCTCCTGTCTCACTCTCTCTCTCTCTCCCCCTCTCTCTCTCTTCCTCCTTCTCTCCCTCTCTCCCTCTCTCCCTCTCTCTTTCACTCTCTCTCCCTGTCTCTCTCTCTCCCCTGTCTCTCTCTCTCTCCCTGTCTCTCTCTCTCTCTCCCTGTCTCTCTCTCTCTCCCTGTCTCTCTCTATCTCTCTTCTAATGATGGAGGTCACAGGTCAAAGTAAGAGTGAAAGAGGGAGAGGGAAGGAGAGGAAGGGAGGAGAGAGAGAGTGAGAGAGAGACCAGGGCTAAGAGAGAGGGAGGAGGGGAAGGGAGGAGAGAGAGACCAGGGCTAAGAGAGAGGGAAGGAGAGAAATGGAGGAGAGAGAGAGCGAGAGAGACACCAGGACTAAGAGAGAGGGAGGAGAGGAAGGGAGGAGAGAGAGAGAGAGACCAAGGCTAAGAGAGAGGGAGGAGGGGAAGGGAGGAGAGTGAGAGACCAGGGCTAAGAGAGAGGGAAGGAGAGGAAGGGAGGAGGGGAAGGGAGGAGAGAGAAGGAGAGGAAGGGAGGAGTGAGAAGGAGAGGAAAGGAGAGAGAGAGAATTCCCAAAACAATGAATTTAACAGTATTGATTTTGTTATTATGTTTGAGCAAAAGAACACAGCATTAACTATGGAAAAATGCATGGAATTGAATTGCCGGACATTAGCTTCTCAGCTCCATGGAGAAATCACTGACAAGGTGGAGGTTGTCACATCCACCAACTATGTTGATCTTTTGAGAGAGAGAGAGAGAGAGAGAGAGAGAGAGAGAGAGAGAGAGAGAGAGAGAGAGAGAGGGAAAGAGAGAGAGACTAAACTTCACAAAAGGTTAAATACTAGATCCCAATACCTATTGAGTTGACTTGTTATTCTAGCCTGTCTATCTATGGGTAACAGGGTTGACTTGTTATTCTAGCCTGTCTATCTATGGTGTAACAGGGTTGACTTGTTATTCTAGCCTGTCTGTCTATGGATAACAGGGTTGACTTGTTATTCTAGCCTGTCTATCTATGGTGTAACAGGGTTGACTTGTTATTCTAGCCTGTCTATCTATGGATAACAGGGTTGATGTGTTATTCTAGCCTGTCTGTCTATGGGTAACAGGGTTGACTTGTTATTCTAGCCTGTCTGTCTATGGGTAACAGGGTTGACTTGTTATTCTAGCCTGTCTTTCTATGAGTAACAGGGTTGATGTGTTATTCTAGCCTGTCTGTATATGGGTAACAGGGTTGACTTGTTATTCTAGCCTGTCTATCTATGGATAACAGGGTTGACTTGTTAATCTAGCCTGTCTGTCTATGAGTAACAGGGTTGACTTGTTATTCTAGCCTGTCTGTCTATAGGTAACAGGGTTGACTTGTTAATCTAGCCTGTCTGTCTATGGGTAACAGGGTTGACTTGTTATTCTAGCCTGTCTGTCTATGAGTAACAGGGTTGATGTGTTATTCTAGCCTGTCTGTCTATAGATAACAGGGTTGACTTGTTATTCTAGCCTGTCTGTCTATAGGTAACAGGGTTGACTTGTTAATCTAGCCTGTCTGTCTATGAGTAACAGGGTTGATGTGTTATTCTAGCCTGTCTGTCTATAGATAACAGGGTTGACTTGTTATTCTAGCCTGTCTGTCTATAGGTAACAGGGTTGACTTGTTATTCTAGCCTGTCTGTCTATAGGTAACAGGGTTGATGTGTTATTCTAGCCTGTCTGTCTATGGATAACAGGGTTGACTTGTTATTCTAGCCTGTCTGTCTATAGGTAACAGGGTTGATGTGTTATTCTAGCCTGTCTGTCTATAGGTAACATGGTTGATGTGTTATTCTAGCCTGTCTGTCTATAGGTAACAGGGTTGACTTGTTATTCTAGCCTGTCTATCTATGAGTAACAGGGTTGTTGTGTTATTCTAGCCTGTCTATCTATGAGTAACAGGGTTGATGTGTTATTCTAGCCTGTCTGTCTATAGGTAACAGGGTTGACTTGTTATTCTAGCCTGTCTGTCTATGGGTAACAGGGTTGACTTGTTATTCTAGCCTGTCTGTCTATGAGTAACAGGGTTGACTTGTTATTCTAGCCTGTCTGTCTATAGGTAACAGGGTTGACTTGTTATTCTAGCCTGTCTGTCTATAGGTAACAGGGTTGATGTGTTATTCTAGCCTGTCTGTCTATAGGTAACAGGGTTGACTTCTTATTCTAGCCTGTCTTTCTATGAGTAACAGGGTTGATGTGTTATTCTAGCCTGTCTGTATATGGGTAACAGGGTTGACTTGTTATTCTAGCCTGTCTATCTATGGATAACAGGGTTGACTTGTTAATCTAGCCTGTCTGTCTATGAGTAACAGGGTTGACTTGTTATTCTAGCCTGTCTGTCTATAGGTAACAGGGTTGACTTGTTAATCTAGCCTGTCTGTCTATGGGTAACAGGGTTGACTTGTTATTCTAGCCTGTCTGTCTATGAGTAACAGGGTTGATGTGTTATTCTAGCCTGTCTGTCTATAGATAACAGGGTTGACTTGTTATTCTAGCCTGTCTGTCTATAGGTAACAGGGTTGACTTGTTAATCTAGCCTGTCTGTCTATGAGTAACAGGGTTGATGTGTTATTCTAGCCTGTCTGTCTATAGGTAACAGGGTTGACTTGTTATTCTAGCCTGTCTGTCTATAGGTAACAGGGTTGTTGTGTTATTCTAGCCTGTCTATCTATGAGTAACAGGGTTGACTTGTTATTCTAGCCTGTCTGTCTATGAGTAACAGGGTTGACTTGTTATTCTAGCCTGTCTGTCTATGAGTAACAGGGTTGACTTGTTATTCTAGCCTGTCTGTCTATAGGTAACAGGGTTGACTTGTTATTCTAGCCTGTCTATCTATGAGTAACAGGGTTGACTTGTTATTCTAGCCTGTCTATGAGCATCAGGGTTGACTTGTTATTCTAGCCTGTCTATCTATGAGTAACAGGGTTGACTTGTTATTCTAGCCTGTCTATGAGTAACAGGGTTGACTTGTTATTCTAGCCTGTCTATGAGTAACAGGGTTGACTCGTTATTCTAGCCTGTCTGTCTATGGGTAACAGGGTTGACTTGTTATTCTAGCCTGTCTGTCTATGAGTAACAGGGTTGACTTGTTAATCTAGCCTGTCTGTCTATGAGTAACAGGGTTGATGTGTTATTCTAGCCTGTCTGTCTATAGGTAACAGGGTTGACTTGTTATTCTAGCCTGTCTGTCTATGGGTAACAGGGTTGACTTGTTATTCTAGCCTGTCTGTCTATGAGTAACAGGGTTGACTTGTTATTCTAGCCTGTCTGTCTATGAGTAACAGGGTTGACTTGTTATTCTAGCCTGTCTGTCTATGGGTAACAGGGTTGACTTGTTATTCTAGCCTGTCTGTCTATGAGTAACAGGGTTGACTTGTTATTCTAGCCTGTCTGTCTATGGGTAACAGGGTTGACTTGTTATTCTAGCCTGTCTGTCTATGGGTAACAGGGTTGACTTGTTATTCTAGCCTGTCTGTCTATAGGTAACAGGGTTGATGTGTTATTCTAGCCTGTCTGTCTATAGATAACAGGGTTGACTTGTTATTCTAGCCTGTCTGTCTATAGGTAACAGGGTTGACTTGTTATTCTAGCCTGTCTGTCTATAGGTAACAGGGTTGATGTGTTATTCTAGCCTGTCTGTCTATGGATAACAGGGTTGACTTGTTATTCTAGCCTGTCTGTCTATAGGTAACAGGGTTGATGTGTTATTCTAGCCTGTCTGTCTATAGGTAACAGGGTTGATGTGTTATTCTAGCCTGTCTGTCTATAGGTAACAGGGTTGACTTGTTATTCTAGCCTGTCTATCTATGAGTAACAGGGTTGTTGTGTTATTCTAGCCTGTCTATCTATGAGTAACAGGGTTGATGTGTTATTCTAGCCTGTCTGTCTATAGGTAACAGGGTTGACTTGTTATTCTAGCCTGTCTGTCTATGGGTAACAGGGTTGACTTGTTATTCTAGCCTGTCTGTCTATGAGTAACAGGGTTGACTTGTTATTCTAGCCTGTCTGTCTATAGGTAACAGGGTTGACTTGTTATTCTAGCCTGTCTGTCTATAGGTAACAGGGTTGATGTGTTATTCTAGCCTGTCTGTCTATAGGTAACAGGGTTGACTTGTTATTCTAGCCTGTCTGTCTATAGGTAACAGGGTTGTTGTGTTATTCTAGCCTGTCTATCTATGAGTAACAGGGTTGACTTGTTATTCTAGCCTGTCTGTCTATGAGTAACAGGGTTGACTTGTTATTCTAGCCTGTCTGTCTATGAGTAACAGGGTTGACTTGTTATTCTAGCCTGTCTGTCTATAGGTAACAGGGTTGACTTGTTATTCTAGCCTGTCTATCTATGAGTAACAGGGTTGACTTGTTATTCTAGCCTGTCTATGAGTATCAGGGTTGACTTGTTATTCTAGCCTGTCTATCTATGAGTAACAGGGTTGACTTGTTATTCTAGCCTGTCTATGAGTAACAGGGTTGACTTGTTATTCTAGCCTGTCTATGAGTAACAGGGTTGACTTGTTATTCTAGCCTGTCTGTCTATGGGTAACAGGGTTGACTTGTTATTCTAGCCTGTCTGTCTATGAGTAACAGGGTTGACTTGTTAATCTAGCCTGTCTGTCTATGAGTAACAGGGTTGATGTGTTATTCTAGCCTGTCTGTCTATAGGTAACAGGGTTGACTTGTTATTCTAGCCTGTCTGTCTATGGGTAACAGGGTTGACTTGTTATTCTAGCCTGTCTGTCTATGAGTAACAGGGTTGACTTGTTATTCTAGCCTGTCTGTCTATGAGTAACAGGGTTGACTTGTTATTCTAGCCTGTCTGTCTATGGTTAACAGGGTTGACTTGTTATTCTAGCCTGTCTGTCTATGAGTAACAGGGTTGACTTGTTATTCTAGCCTGTCTGTCTATGGGTAACAGGGTTGACTTGTTATTCTAGCCTGTCTGTCTATGGGTAACAGGGTTGACTTGTTATTCTAGCCTGTCTGTCTATGGGTAACAGGGTTGACTTGTTATTCTAGCCTGTCTGTCTATAGATAACAGGGTTGACTTGTTATTCTAGCCTGTCTGTCTATGGGTAACAGGGTTGACTTGTTATTCTAGCCTGTCTGTCTATGGGTAACAGGGTTGACTTGTTATTCTAGCCTGTCTGTCTATGGGTAACAGGGTTGACTTGTTATTCTAGCCTGTCTGTCTATGGGTAACAGGGTTGATGTGTTATTCTAGCCTGTCTGTCTATGGGTAACAGGGTTGACTTGTTATTCTAGCCTGTCTGTCTATAGGTAACAGGGTTGTTGTGTTATTCTAGCCTGTCTATCTATGAGTAACAGGGTTGACTTGTTATTCTAGCCTGTCTGTCTATGAGTAACAGGGTTGACTTGTTATTCTAGCCTGTCTGTCTATGAGTAACAGGGTTGACTTGTTAATCTAGCCTGTCTGTCTATGGGTAACAGGGTTGACTTGTTATTCTAGCCTGTCTGTCTATGAGTAACAGGGTTGATGTGTTATTCTAGCCTGTCTGTCTATAGATAACAGGGTTGACTTGTTATTCTAGCCTGTCTGTCTATAGGTAACAGGGTTGACTTGTTAATCTAGCCTGTCTGTCTATGAGTAACAGGGTTGATGTGTTATTCTAGCCTGTCTGTCTATAGATAACAGGGTTGACTTGTTATTCTAGCCTGTCTGTCTATAGGTAACAGGGTTGACTTGTTATTCTAGCCTGTCTGTCTATAGGTAACAGGGTTGATGTGTTATTCTAGCCTGTCTGTCTATGGATAACAGGGTTGACTTGTTATTCTAGCCTGTCTGTCTATAGGTAACAGGGTTGATGTGTTATTCTAGCCTGTCTGTCTATAGGTAACAGGGTTGATGTGTTATTCTAGCCTGTCTGTCTATAGGTAACAGGGTTGACTTGTTATTCTAGCCTGTCTATCTATGAGTAACAGGGTTGTTGTGTTATTCTAGTCTGTCTATCTATGAGTAACAGGGTTGATGTGTTATTCTAGCCTGTCTGTCTATAGGTAACAGGGTTGACTTGTTATTCTAGCCTGTCTGTCTATGGGTAACAGGGTTTACTTGTTATTCTAGCCTGTCTGTCTATGAGTAACAGGGTTGACTTGTTATTCTAGCCTGTCTGTCTATAGGTAACAGGGTTGACTTGTTATTCTAGCCTGTCTATCTATGAGTAACAGGGTTGACTTGTTATTCTAGCCTGTCTATGAGCATCAGGGTTGACTTGTTATTCTAGCCTGTCTATCTATGAGTAACAGGGTTGACTTGTTATTCTAGCCTGTCTATGAGTAACAGGGTTGACTTGTTATTCTAGCCTGTCTATGAGTAACAGGGTTGACTCGTTATTCTAGCCTGTCTGTCTATGGGTAACAGGGTTGACTTGTTATTCTAGCCTGTCTGTCTATGGGTAACAGGGTTGACTTGTTATTCTAGCCTGTCTGTCTATGGGTAACAGGGTTGACTTGTTATTCTAGCCTGTCTGTCTATGGGTAACAGGGTTGATGTGTTATTCTAGCCTGTCTGTCTATGGGTAACAGGGTTGACTTGTTATTCTAGCCTGTCTGTCTATAGGTAACAGGGTTGTTGTGTTATTCTAGCCTGTCTATCTATGAGTAACAGGGTTGACTTGTTATTCTAGCCTGTCTGTCTATGAGTAACAGGGTTGACTTGTTATTCTAGCCTGTCTGTCTATGAGTAACAGGGTTGACTTGTTAATCTAGCCTGTCTGTCTATGGGTAACAGGGTTGACTTGTTATTCTAGCCTGTCTGTCTATGAGTAACAGGGTTGATGTGTTATTCTAGCCTGTCTGTCTATAGATAACAGGGTTGACTTGTTATTCTAGCCTGTCTGTCTATAGGTAACAGGGTTGACTTGTTAATCTAGCCTGTCTGTCTATGAGTAACAGGGTTGATGTGTTATTCTAGCCTGTCTGTCTATAGATAACAGGGTTGACTTGTTATTCTAGCCTGTCTGTCTATAGGTAACAGGGTTGACTTGTTATTCTAGCCTGTCTGTCTATAGGTAACAGGGTTGATGTGTTATTCTAGCCTGTCTGTCTATGGATAACAGGGTTGACTTGTTATTCTAGCCTGTCTGTCTATAGGTAACAGGGTTGATGTGTTATTCTAGCCTGTCTGTCTATAGGTAACAGGGTTGATGTGTTATTCTAGCCTGTCTGTCTATAGGTAACAGGGTTGACTTGTTATTCTAGCCTGTCTATCTATGAGTAACAGGGTTGTTGTGTTATTCTAGCCTGTCTATCTATGAGTAACAGGGTTGATGTGTTATTCTAGCCTGTCTGTCTATAGGTAACAGGGTTGACTTGTTATTCTAGCCTGTCTGTCTATGGGTAACAGGGTTTACTTGTTATTCTAGCCTGTCTGTCTATGAGTAACAGGGTTGACTTGTTATTCTAGCCTGTCTGTCTATAGGTAACAGGGTTGACTTGTTATTCTAGCCTGTCTATCTATGAGTAACAGGGTTGACTTGTTATTCTAGCCTGTCTATGAGCATCAGGGTTGACTTGTTATTCTAGCCTGTCTATCTATGAGTAACAGGGTTGACTTGTTATTCTAGCCTGTCTATGAGTAACAGGGTTGACTTGTTATTCTAGCCTGTCTATGAGTAACAGGGTTGACTCGTTATTCTAGCCTGTCTGTCTATGGGTAACAGGGTTGACTTGTTATTCTAGCCTGTCTGTCTATGAGTAACAGGGTTGACTTGTTAATCTAGCCTGTCTGTCTATGAGTAAGAGGGTTGATGTGTTATTCTAGCCTGTCTGTCTATAGGTAACAGGGTTGACTTGTTATTCTAGCCTGTCTGTCTATGGGTAACAGGGTTGACTTGTTATTCTAGCCTGTCTGTCTATGAGTAACAGGGTTGACTTGTTATTCTAGCCTGTCTGTCTATGAGTAACAGGGTTGACTTGTTATTCTAGCCTGTCTGTCTATGGGTAACAGGGTTGACTTGTTATTCTAGCCTGTCTGTCTATGAGTAACAGGGTTGACTTGTTATTCTAGCCTGTCTGTCTATGGGTAACAGGGTTGACTTGTTATTCTAGCCTGTCTGTCTATGGGTAACAGGGTTGACTTGTTATTCTAGCCTGTCTGTCTATAGGTAACAGGGTTGATGTGTTATTCTAGCCTGTCTGTCTATAGATAACAGGGTTGACTTGTTATTCTAGCCTGTCTGTCTATAGGTAACAGGGTTGACTTGTTATTCTAGCCTGTCTGTCTATAGGTAACAGGGTTGATGTGTTATTCTAGCCTGTCTGTCTATGGATAACAGGGTTGACTTGTTATTCTAGCCTGTCTGTCTATAGGTAACAGGGTTGATGTGTTATTCTAGCCTGTCTGTCTATAGGTAACAGGGTTGATGTGTTATTCTAGCCTGTCTGTCTATAGGTAACAGGGTTGACTTGTTATTCTAGCCTGTCTATCTATGAGTAACAGGGTTGTTGTGTTATTCTAGCCTGTCTATCTATGAGTAACAGGGTTGATGTGTTATTCTAGCCTGTCTGTCTATAGGTAACAGGGTTGACTTGTTATTCTAGCCTGTCTGTCTATGGGTAACAGGGTTGACTTGTTATTCTAGCCTGTCTGTCTATGAGTAACAGGGTTGACTTGTTATTCTAGCCTGTCTGTCTATAGGTAACAGGGTTGACTTGTTATTCTAGCCTGTCTGTCTATAGGTAACAGGGTTGATGTGTTATTCTAGCCTGTCTGTCTATAGGTAACAGGGTTGACTTGTTATTCTAGCCTGTCTGTCTATAGGTAACAGGGTTGTTGTGTTATTCTAGCCTGTCTATCTATGAGTAACAGGGTTGACTTGTTATTCTAGCCTGTCTGTCTATGAGTAACAGGGTTGACTTGTTATTCTAGCCTGTCTGTCTATGAGTAACAGGGTTGACTTGTTATTCTAGCCTGTCTGTCTATGAGTAACAGGGTTGACTTGTTATTCTAGCCTGTCTGTCTATAGGTAACAGGGTTGACTTGTTATTCTAGCCTGTCTATCTATGAGTAACAGGGTTGACTTGTTATTCTAGCCTGTCTATGAGTATCAGGGTCGACTTGTTAATCTAGCCTGTCTATCTATGAGTAACAGGGTTGACTTGTTATTCTAGCCTGTCTATGAGTAACAGGGTTGACTTGTTATTCTAGCCTGTCTATGAGTAACAGGGTTGACTTGTTATTCTAGCCTGTCTGTCTATGGGTAACAGGGTTGACTTGTTATTCTAGCCTGTCTGTCTATGAGTAACATGGTTGACTTGTTAATCTAGCCTGTCTGTCTATGAGTAACAGGGTTGATGTGTTATTCTAGCCTGTCTGTCTATAGGTAACAGGGTTGACTTGTTATTCTAGCCTGTCTGTCTATGGGTAACAGGGTTGACTTGTTATTCTAGCCTGTCTGTCTATGAGTAACAGGGTTGACTTGTTATTCTAGCCTGTCTGTCTATGAGTAACAGGGTTGACTTGTTATTCTAGCCTGTCTGTCTATGGGTAACAGGGTTGACTTGTTATTCTAGCCTGTCTGTCTATGAGTAACAGGGTTGACTTGTTATTCTAGCCTGTCTGTCTATGGGTAACAGGGTTGACTTGTTATTCTAGCCTGTCTGTCTATGGGTAACAGGGTTGACTTGTTATTCTAGCCTGTCTGTCTATGGGTAACAGGGTTGACTTGTTATTCTAGCCTGTCTGTCTATAGATAACAGGGTTGACTTGTTATTCTAGCCTGTCTGTCTATGGGTAACAGGGTTGACTTGTTATTCTAGCCTGTCTGTCTATGGGTAACAGGGTTGACTTGTTATTCTAGCCTGTCTGTCTATGGGTAACAGGGTTGACTTGTTATTCTAGCCTGTCTGTCTATAGATAACAGGGTTGACTTGTTATTCTAGCCTGTCTGTCTATGGGTAACAGGGTTGACTTGTTATTCTAGCCTGTCTGTCTATGGGTAACAGGGTTGATGTGTTATTCTAGCCTGTCTGTCTATGGGTAACAGGGTTGACTTGTTATTCTAGCCTGTCTGTCTATAGGTAACAGGGTTGTTGTGTTATTCTAGCCTGTCTATCTATGAGTAACAGGGTTGACTTGTTATTCTAGCCTGTCTGTCTATGAGTAACAGGGTTGACTTGTTATTCTAGCCTGTCTGTCTATGAGTAACAGGGTTGACTTGTTATTCTAGCCTGTCTGTCTATAGGTAACAGGGTTGACTTGTTATTCTAGCCTGTCTATCTATGAGTAACAGGGTTGACTTGTTATTCTAGCCTGTCTATGAGTATCAGGGTTGACTTGTTATTCTAGCCTGTCTATCTATGATTAACAGGGTTGACTTGTTATTCTAGCCTGTCTATGAGTAACAGGGTTGACTTGTTATTCTAGCCTGTCTATGAGTAACAGGGTTGACTTGTTATTCTAGCCTGTCTGTCTATGGGTAACAGGGTTGACTTGTTATTCTAGCCTGTCTGTCTATGAGTAACAGGGTTGACTTGTTAATCTAGCCTGTCTGTCTATGAGTAACAGGGTTGATGTGTTATTCTAGCCTGTCTGTCTATAGGTAACAGGGTTGACTTGTTATTCTAGCCTGTCTGTCTATGGGTAACAGGGTTGACTTGTTATTCTAGCCTGTCTGTCTATGAGTAACAGGGTTGACTTGTTATTCTAGCCTGTCTGTCTATGAGTAACAGGGTTGACTTGTTATTCTAGCCTGTCTGTCTATGGGTAACAGGGTTGACTTGTTATTCTAGCCTGTCTGTCTATGAGTAACAGGGTTGACTTGTTATTCTAGCCTGTCTGTCTATGGGTAACAGGGTTGACTTGTTATTCTAGCCTGTCTGTCTATGGGTAACAGGGTTGACTTGTTATTCTAGCCTGTCTGTCTATGGGTAACAGGGTTGACTTGTTATTCTAGCCTGTCTGTCTATAGATAACAGGGTTGACTTGTTATTCTAGCCTGTCTGTCTATGGGTAACAGGGTTGACTTGTTATTCTAGCCTGTCTGTCTATGGGTAACAGGGTTGACTTGTTATTCTAGCCTGTCTGTCTATGGGTAACAGGGTTGACTTGTTATTCTAGCCTGTCTGTCTATAGATAACAGGGTTGACTTGTTATTCTAGCCTGTCTGTCTATGGGTAACAGGGTTGACTTGTTATTCTAGCCTGTCTGTCTATGGGTAACAGGGTTGATGTGTTATTCTAGCCTGTCTGTCTATGGGTAACAGGGTTGACTTGTTATTCTAGCCTGTCTATCTATGGGTAACAGGGTTGACTTGTTATTCTAGCCTGTCTATCTATGGGTAACAGGGTTGATGTGTTATTCTAGCCTGTCTGTCTATGGGTAACAGGGTTGACTTGTTATTCTAGCCTGTCTGTCTATGGGTAACAGGGTTGATGTGTTATTCTAGCCTGTCTGTCTATGGGTAACAGGGTTGACTTGTTATTCTAGCCTGTCTATGAGTATCAGGGTCGACTTGTTATTCTAGCCTGTCTATCTATGAGTAACAGGGTTGACTTGTTATTCTAGCCTGTCTATGAGTAACAGGGTTGACTTGTTATTCTAGCCTGTCTATGAGTAACAGGGTTGACTTGTTATTCTAGCCTGTCTGTCTATGGGTAACAGGGTTGACTTGTTATTCTAGCCTGTCTGTCTATGAGTAACATGGTTGACTTGTTAATCTAGCCTGTCTGTCTATGAGTAACAGGGTTGATGTGTTATTCTAGCCTGTCTGTCTATAGGTAACAGGGTTGACTTGTTATTCTAGCCTGTCTGTCTATGGGTAACAGGGTTGACTTGTTATTCTAGCCTGTCTGTCTATGAGTAACAGGGTTGACTTGTTATTCTAGCCTGTCTGTCTATGAGTAACAGGGTTGACTTGTTATTCTAGCCTGTCTGTCTATGGGTAACAGGGTTGACTTGTTATTCTAGCCTGTCTGTCTATGAGTAACAGGGTTGACTTGTTATTCTAGCCTGTCTGTCTATGGGTAACAGGGTTGACTTGTTATTCTAGCCTGTCTGTCTATGGGTAACAGGGTTGACTTGTTATTCTAGCCTGTCTGTCTATGGGTAACAGGGTTGACTTGTTATTCTAGCCTGTCTGTCTATAGATAACAGGGTTGACTTGTTATTCTAGCCTGTCTGTCTATGGGTAACAGGGTTGACTTGTTATTCTAGCCTGTCTGTCTATGGGTAACAGGGTTGACTTGTTATTCTAGCCTGTCTGTCTATGGGTAACAGGGTTGACTTGTTATTCTAGCCTGTCTGTCTATAGATAACAGGGTTGACTTGTTATTCTAGCCTGTCTGTCTATGGGTAACAGGGTTGACTTGTTATTCTAGCCTGTCTGTCTATGGGTAACAGGGTTGATGTGTTATTCTAGCCTGTCTGTCTATGGGTAACAGGGTTGACTTGTTATTCTAGCCTGTCTGTCTATAGGTAACAGGGTTGTTGTGTTATTCTAGCCTGTCTATCTATGAGTAACAGGGTTGACTTGTTATTCTAGCCTGTCTGTCTATGAGTAACAGGGTTGACTTGTTATTCTAGCCTGTCTGTCTATGAGTAACAGGGTTGACTTGTTATTCTAGCCTGTCTGTCTATAGGTAACAGGGTTGACTTGTTATTCTAGCCTGTCTATCTATGAGTAACAGGGTTGACTTGTTATTCTAGCCTGTCTATGAGTATCAGGGTTGACTTGTTATTCTAGCCTGTCTATCTATGATTAACAGGGTTGACTTGTTATTCTAGCCTGTCTATGAGTAACAGGGTTGACTTGTTATTAAAGCCTGTCTATGAGTAACAGGGTTGACTTGTTATTCTAGCCTGTCTGTCTATGGGTAACAGGGTTGACTTGTTATTCTAGCCTGTCTGTCTATGAGTAACAGGGTTGACTTGTTAATCTAGCCTGTCTGTCTATGAGTAACAGGGTTGATGTGTTATTCTAGCCTGTCTGTCTATAGGTAACAGGGTTGACTTGTTATTCTAGCCTGTCTGTCTATGGGTAACAGGGTTGACTTGTTATTCTAGCCTGTCTGTCTATGAGTAACAGGGTTGACTTGTTATTCTAGCCTGTCTGTCTATGAGTAACAGGGTTGACTTGTTATTCTAGCCTGTCTGTCTATGGGTAACAGGGTTGACTTGTTATTCTAGCCTGTCTGTCTATGAGTAACAGGGTTGACTTGTTATTCTAGCCTGTCTGTCTATGGGTAACAGGGTTGACTTGTTATTCTAGCCTGTCTGTCTATGGGTAACAGGGTTGACTTGTTATTCTAGCCTGTCTGTCTATGGGTAACAGGGTTGACTTGTTATTCTAGCCTGTCTGTCTATAGATAACAGGGTTGACTTGTTATTCTAGCCTGTCTGTCTATGGGTAACAGGGTTGACTTGTTATTCTAGCCTGTCTGTCTATGGGTAACAGGGTTGACTTGTTATTCTAGCCTGTCTGTCTATGGGTAACAGGGTTGACTTGTTATTCTAGCCTGTCTGTCTATAGATAACAGGGTTGACTTGTTATTCTAGCCTGTCTGTCTATGGGTAACAGGGTTGACTTGTTATTCTAGCCTGTCTGTCTATGGGTAACAGGGTTGATGTGTTATTCTAGCCTGTCTGTCTATGGGTAACAGGGTTGACTTGTTATTCTAGCCTGTCTATCTATGGGTAACAGGGTTGACTTGTTATTCTAGCCTGTCTATCTATGGGTAACAGGGTTGATGTGTTATTCTAGCCTGTCTGTCTATGGGTAACAGGGTTGACTTGTTATTCTAGCCTGTCTGTCTATGGGTAACAGGGTTGATGTGTTATTCTAGCCTGTCTGTCTATGGGTAACAGGGTTGACTTGTTATTCTAGCCTGTCTATCTATGGGTAACAGGGTTGACTTGTTATTCTAGCCTGTCTATCTATGAGTAACAGGGTTGACTTGTTATTCTAGCCTGTCTATGAGTATCAGGGTCGACTTGTTATTCTAGCCTGTCTATCTATGAGTAACAGGGTTGACTTGTTATTCTAGCCTGTCTATGAGTAACAGGGTTGACTTGTTATTCTAGCCTGTCTATGAGTAACAGGGTTGACTTGTTATTCTAGCCTGTCTGTCTATGGGTAACAGGGTTGACTTGTTATTCTAGCCTGTCTGTCTATGAGTAACATGGTTGACTTGTTAATCTAGCCTGTCTGTCTATGAGTAACAGGGTTGATGTGTTATTCTAGCCTGTCTGTCTATAGGTAACAGGGTTGACTTGTTATTCTAGCCTGTCTGTCTATGGGTAACAGGGTTGACTTGTTATTCTAGCCTGTCTGTCTATGAGTAACAGGGTTGACTTGTTATTCTAGCCTGTCTGTCTATGAGTAACAGGGTTGACTTGTTATTCTAGCCTGTCTGTCTATGGGTAACAGGGTTGACTTGTTATTCTAGCCTGTCTGTCTATGAGTAACAGGGTTGACTTGTTATTCTAGCCTGTCTGTCTATGGGTAACAGGGTTGACTTGTTATTCTAGCCTGTCTGTCTATGGGTAACAGGGTTGACTTGTTATTCTAGCCTGTCTGTCTATGGGTAACAGGGTTGACTTGTTATTCTAGCCTGTCTGTCTATAGATAACAGGGTTGACTTGTTATTCTAGCCTGTCTGTCTATGGGTAACAGGGTTGACTTGTTATTCTAGCCTGTCTGTCTATGGGTAACAGGGTTGACTTGTTATTCTAGCCTGTCTGTCTATGGGTAACAGGGTTGACTTGTTATTCTAGCCTGTCTGTCTATAGATAACAGGGTTGACTTGTTATTCTAGCCTGTCTGTCTATGGGTAACAGGGTTGACTTGTTATTCTAGCCTGTCTGTCTATGGGTAACAGGGTTGATGTGTTATTCTAGCCTGTCTGTCTATGGGTAACAGGGTTGACTTGTTATTCTAGCCTGTCTGTCTATAGGTAACAGGGTTGTTGTGTTATTCTAGCCTGTCTATCTATGAGTAACAGGGTTGACTTGTTATTCTAGCCTGTCTGTCTATGAGTAACAGGGTTGACTTGTTATTCTAGCCTGTCTGTCTATGAGTAACAGGGTTGACTTGTTATTCTAGCCTGTCTGTCTATAGGTAACAGGGTTGACTTGTTATTCTAGCCTGTCTATCTATGAGTAACAGGGTTGACTTGTTATTCTAGCCTGTCTATGAGTATCAGGGTTGACTTGTTATTCTAGCCTGTCTATCTATGATTAACAGGGTTGACTTGTTATTCTAGCCTGTCTATGAGTAACAGGGTTGACTTGTTATTAAAGCCTGTCTATGAGTAACAGGGTTGACTTGTTATTCTAGCCTGTCTGTCTATGGGTAACAGGGTTGACTTGTTATTCTAGCCTGTCTGTCTATGAGTAACAGGGTTGACTTGTTAATCTAGCCTGTCTGTCTATGAGTAACAGGGTTGATGTGTTATTCTAGCCTGTCTGTCTATAGGTAACAGGGTTGACTTGTTATTCTAGCCTGTCTGTCTATGGGTAACAGGGTTGACTTGTTATTCTAGCCTGTCTGTCTATGAGTAACAGGGTTGACTTGTTATTCTAGCCTGTCTGTCTATGAGTAACAGGGTTGACTTGTTATTCTAGCCTGTCTGTCTATGGGTAACAGGGTTGACTTGTTATTCTAGCCTGTCTGTCTATGAGTAACAGGGTTGACTTGTTATTCTAGCCTGTCTGTCTATGGGTAACAGGGTTGACTTGTTATTCTAGCCTGTCTGTCTATGGGTAACAGGGTTGACTTGTTATTCTAGCCTGTCTGTCTATGGGTAACAGGGTTGACTTGTTATTCTAGCCTGTCTGTCTATAGATAACAGGGTTGACTTGTTATTCTAGCCTGTCTGTCTATGGGTAACAGGGTTGACTTGTTATTCTAGCCTGTCTGTCTATGGGTAACAGGGTTGACTTGTTATTCTAGGCTGTCTGTCTATGGGTAACAGGGTTGACTTGTTATTCTAGCCTGTCTGTCTATAGATAACAGGGTTGACTTGTTATTCTAGCCTGTCTGTCTATGGGTAACAGGGTTGACTTGTTATTCTAGCCTGTCTGTCTATGGGTAACAGGGTTGATGTGTTATTCTAGCCTGTCTGTCTATGGGTAACAGGGTTGACTTGTTATTCTAGCCTGTCTATCTATGGGTAACAGGGTTGACTTGTTATTCTAGCCTGTCTATCTATGGGTAACAGGGTTGATGTGTTATTCTAGCCTGTCTATCTATGGTGTAACAGGGTTGACTTGTTATTCTAGCCTGTCTATCTATGGGTAACAGGGTTGACTTGTTATTCTAGCCTGTCTATCTATAGGTAACAGGGTTGACTTGTTATTCTAGCCTGTCTGTCTATGGGTAACAGGGTTGACTTGTTATTCTAGCCTGTCTATCTATGGTGTAACAGGGTTGACTTGTTATTCTAGCCTGTCTATCTATGGGTAACAGGGTTGACTTGTTATTCTAGCCTGTCTGTCTATGGGTAACATGGTTGACTTGTTATTCTGGCCTGTCTATCTATAGGTAACAGGGTTGACTTGTTATTCTAGCCTGTCTATCTATGGGTAACAGGGTTGACTTGTTATTCTAGCCTGTCTATCTATGGTGTAACAGGGTTGACTTGTTATTCTAGCCTGTCTGTCTATGGGTAACAGGGTTGACTTGTTATTCTAGCCTGTCTGTCTATGGGTAACAGGGTTGACTTGTTATTCTAGCCTGTCTGTCTATGGTGTAACAGGGTTGACTTGTTATTCTAGCCTGTCTATCTATGGGTAACAGGGTTGACTTGTTATTCTAGCCTGTCTATCTATGGTGTAACAGGGTTGACTTGTTATTCTAGCCTGTCTATCTATGGGTAACAGGGTTGACTTGTTATTCTAGCCTGTCTATCTATGGGTAACAGGGTTGACTTGTTATTCTAGCCTGTCTATCTATGGGTAACAGGGTTGACTTGTTATTCTCTCAGTTTTCCACCACAAAACACCAGAAACACCAGAAAACAGTCAAAAAGACGAGAACCAGCTCATCTGCAATTACGCTGTGATTTGACTATTAGATGTAAAAAATGTATTAAAAAAATATATATTTTAAAAGGAATATTTTCATCATATTAAAAAGGAGAGTTCAGTAAACAGGGTTGACCTTCATAAAATGAAAATCACCAATCTCATCATCTTCAGAAATGACTTTTCGTCAAAGTAACACGATAAGTAGGGCTTTACAATGATGGTGGATAACTTGGGAGACATTTTTTTGACGGGGGTTTTAAGTGGGTTCAAATCTTCCTTGAAAGTCACAGACGGTGCACAGAGGCACATGTCACTTTAGATTTATTCATATCACAAATATTTATTGAATTTTCTATGTGGTCTATATCAAAGGGCACTTCGTTTAATCTGACAGGCTTTCACATGCCATAGTGGTGCACCAGCTCTACTTAACCATAGCAGAGGATCTCTACTTAACCATAGCAGAGGGAAGAGATCTCTACTTAACCATAGCAAAGAGAATAGATCTCTACTTAACCATAGCAGAGGGAAGAGATCTCTACTTAACCATAGCAGAGGGAAGAGATCTCTACTTAACCATAGCAGAGGGAAGAGATCTCTACTTAACCATAGCAGAGGGAAGAGATCTCTACTTAACCATAGCAGAGGGAAGAGATCTCTACTTAACCATAGCAGAGGGAAGAGATCTCTACTTAACCATAGCAGAGGGAAGAGATCTCTACTTAACCATAGCAGAGGGAAGAGATCTCTACTTAACCATAGCAGAGGGAAGAGATCTCTACTTAACCATAGCAAAGAGAATAGATCTCTACTTAACCATAGCAAAGAGAATAGATCTCTACTTAACCATAGCAAAGGGAATAGAGCTCTACTTAACCATAGCAGAGGGAAGAGATCTCTACTTAACCATAGCAAAGAGAATAGATCTCTACTTAACCATAGCAAAGGGAATAGATCTCTACTTAACCATAGCAAAGAGAATAGATCTCTACTTAACCATAGCAAAGAGAATAGATCTCTACTTAACCATAGCAAAGAGAATAGATCTCTACTTAACCATAGCAAAGAGAATAGATCTCTACTTAACCATAGCAAAGAGAATAGATCTCTACTTAACCATAGCAAAGGGAATAGATCTCTACTTAACCATAGCAGAGGGAAGAGATCTCTACTTAACCATAGCAAAGAGAATAGATCTCTACTTAACCATAGCAGAGGGAAGAGATCTCTACTTAACCATAGCAGAGGGAAGAGATCTCTACTTAACCATAGCAGAGGGAAGAGATCTCTACTTAACCATAGCAAAGAGAATAGATCTCTACTTAACCATAGCAAAGAGAATAGATCTCTACTTAACCATAGCAAAGGGAATAGATCTCTACTTAACCATAGCAGAGGGAAGAGATCTCTACTTAACCATAGCAAAGAGAATAGATCTCTACTTAACCATAGCAAAGGGAATAGATCTCTACTTAACCATAGCAAAGAGAATAGATCTCTACTTAACCATAGCAAAGAGAATAGATCTCTACTTAACCATAGCAAAGAGAATAGATCTCTACTTAACCATAGCAAAGGGAATAGATCTCTACTTAACCATAGCAGAGGGAAGAGATCTCTACTTAACCATAGCAAAGAGAATAGATCTCTACTTAACCATAGCAGAGGGAAGAGATCTCTACTTAACCATAGCAAAGAGAATAGATCTCTACTTAACCATAGCAAAGAGAATAGATCTCTACTTAACCATAGCAAAGAGAATAGATCTCTACTTAACCATAGCAGAGGGAAGAGATCTCTACTTAACCATAGCAAAGGGAAGAGATCTCTACTTAACCATAGCAAAGAGAATAGATCTCTACTTAACCATAGCAGAGGGAAGAGATCTCTACTTAACCATAGCAGAGGGAAGAGATCTCTACTTAACCATAGCAAAGGGAAGAGATCTCTACTTAACCATAGCAGAGGGAAGAGATCTCTACTTAACCATAGCAAAGAGAATAGATCTCTACTTAACCATAGCAAAGGGAAGAGATCTCTACTTAACCATAGCAGAGGGAAGAGATCTCTACTTAACCATAGCAAAGAGAATAGATCTCTACTTAACCATAGCAAAGAGAATAGATCTCTACTTAACCATAGCAGAGGGAAGAGATGTCACGTTCTGACCTTTATTTCCGTTGTTTTGTATTTATTTAGTATGGTCAGGGCGTGAGTTGGGTGGGCAGTCTATGTTTGTTTTTCTATGTTTTGGGGCATTTCTATGTTTTCGGCCTAGTATGGTTCTCAATCAGAGGCAGGTGTCATTAGTTGTCTCTGATTGAGAATCATACTTAGGTAGCCTGGGTTGCACTGTTTGTTTGTGGGTGATTGTCTATGTTGATGGCTTGTTTCAGCACAGGTCTCATTTTGTAGCTTCACGGTCGAATTTGGTTTATTGTTTTTGTTACTCGTTTGTATAGTGTTCAGTCTTTCTTTATTAAAGATTTTACCATGGACACTTACCACGCCGCATATTGGTCCTCTGATCCTTCTCGCCTCTCCTCTTCAGACGAAGAGGAGGACGGCCGTGACAGAATCACCCACCAACCAAGGACCAAGCGGCGTGGTAGAAAACAGCGACGACAGCAGCAGCAGCAGCAACAACAACAGCGGCCGGTATCACAGGACTCCTGGACATGGGAGGAGATACTGAACGGAGAGGGACCCTGGGCACAGGCTGGGGAATATCGCCGCCCCAAAGCAGAGCTGGAGGCAGCGAAAGCTGAGCGGCGGCGATATGAGGAGGCAGCACGGCAGTGCGACAGGTACGAGAGACAGCCCCAAATTTTTTTGGGGGGGGGGCACACGAGGGGTGGAGCTAGGCCAGGTAGCAGACCTGCGCTCACCCCTCGTGCTTATTATAAGCAGCGCGATACTGGGCAGGCACCGTGTTATGCGGTTAAGCGCACGGTGTCGCCAGTACGTGTCCATAGCCCGGTGCGCTATAGGACAGCCCCCCGAGAGTGTCATGCGAGTGCGGGCATCGAGCCAGGGCGTATGGTGCCTGCTCAGCGGGTCTGGTCGCCGGTACGCAGTTTTGGCCCAGGGTATCCTGCGCCGGCTCTGCGTGCTGTGTCTCCGGGGCGCTGGGAGGGTGCAGTGCGTCCTCTGCCCGCGCTCCGCTCGTACCGGGCGACTGTGGGAAGGGAGCCGAAGGGAGAGGTGCGTGTAGTAAGCATTAGATCTCCCGTGCTTACCCACAGCCCGGTTCAACCTGTGCCTGCACTCTGGACGGTCCGGGCTAGAGTGGTTATCCAGCCTGGGGAAGTGGTGCCAAGGTTGCGCACCAGAGCTCCAGTGCTCCCCCACAGCCCGGTCTTTCAGGTGCCTCCTCTTAACCCCAAGCCTCCTGAAGGTCTTCCCAGCCTGGTGGTTCCTGTGGCAGCCCCACGCACCAGGCTGTCTCTCTGTCTCCTCCCTGCAGGTGGTCCTGTCTGTCCGGCGCTGCTGCCGGAGTCTCCCGCCTGTCCGGCGCCTCTGCCGGAGTCTCCCGCCTGTCCGGCGCCTCTGCCGGAGTCTCCCGCCTGTCCGGCGCCTCTGCCGGAGTCTCCCGCCTGTCCGGCGCCTCTGCCGGAGTCTCCCGCCTGTCCGGCGCCTCTGCCGGAGTCTCCCGCCTGTCCGGCGCCTCTGCCGGAGTCTCCCGCCTGTCCGGCGCCTCTGCCGGAGTCTCCCGCCTGTCCGGCGCCTCTGCCGGAGTCTCCCGCCTGTCCGGCGCCTCTGCCGGAGTCTCCCGCCTGTCCGGCGCCTCTGCCGGAGTCTCCCGCCTGTCCGGCGCCTCTGCCGGAGTCTCCCGCCTGTCCGGCGCCTCTGCCGGAGTCTCCCGCCTGTCCGGCGCCTCTGCCGGAGCCTCCCGCCTGTCCGGCGCCTCTGCCGGAGCCTCCCGCCTGTCCGGCGCCTCTGCCGGAGCCTCCCGCCTGTCCGGCGCCTCTGCCGGAGCCTCCCGCCTGTCCGGCGCCTCTGCCGGAGCCTCCCGCCTGTCCGGCGCCTCTGCCGGAGCCTCCCGCCTGTCCGGCGCCGCTGCCGGAGCCTCCCGCCTGTCCGGCGCCGCTGCCGGAGCCTCCCGCCTGTCCGGCGCCGCTGCCGGAGCCTCCCGCCTGTCCGGCGCCGCTGCCGGAGCCCCTCTGCCCAGAGCAGCTGTCTCTCTGTCCCGAGCAGCTGTCTCTCTGTCCCGAGCAGCTGTCTCTCTGTCCCGAGCAGCTGTCTCTCTGTCCCGAGCAGCTGTCTCTCTGTCCCGAGCAGCTGTCTCTCTGTCCCGAGCAGCTGTCTCTCTGTCCCGAGCAGCTGTCTCTCTGTCCCGAGCAGCTGTCCCTCTGTCCCGAGCAGCTGTCCCTCTGTCCCGAGCAGCTGTCCCTCTGTCCCGAGCTGCCCCTCTGTCCAGTGGGGTCATTGAGAGGGGTGGTCATGCTGAGAGAGCCACGGAGGCGGACAATAAGGCGGACTAAGACAATGATGAGATGGGGTCCGCGTCCCGCGCCAGAGCCGCCACCGCGGACAGACGCCCACCCAGACCCTCCCCTATAGGTCAAGGTTTTGCGGCCGGAGTCCGCACCTTTGGGGGGGGGTACTGTCACGTTCTGACCTTTATTTCCGTTGTTTTGTATTTATTTAGTATGGTCAGGGCGTGAGTTGGGTGGGCAGTCTATGTTTGTTTTTCTATGTTTTGGGGCATTTCTATGTTTTCGGCCTAGTATGGTTCTCAATCAGAGGCAGGTGTCATTAGTTGTCTCTGATTGAGAATCATACTTAGGTAGCCTGGGTTGCACTGTTTGTTTGTGGGTGATTGTCTATGTTGATGGCTTGTTTCAGCACAGGTCTCATTTTGTAGCTTCACGGTCGAATTTGGTTTATTGTTTTTGTTACTCGTTTGTATAGTGTTCAGTCTTTCTTTATTAAAGATTTTACCATGGACACTTACCACGCCGCATATTGGTCCTCTGATCCTTCTCGCCTCTCCTCTTCAGACGAAGAGGAGGACGGCCGTGACAAGAGATCTCTACTTAACCATAGCAAAGGATCTCTACTTAACCATAGCAAAGGGAAGAGATCTCTACTTAACCATAGCAAAGAGAATAGATCTCTACTTAACCATAGCAAAGAGAATAGATCTCTACTTAACCATAGCAAAGAGAATAGATCTCTACTTAACCATAGCAAAGGGAAGAGATCTCTACTTAACCATAGCAGAGGGAATAGATCTCCACTTAACCATAGCACAAATGTGCATGTGTCTGCTCAAACGGTCAGAAACAGACTCCATGAGGGTGGTATGAGGGCCCGACGTCCACAGGTGGGGGTTGTGCTTACAGCCCAACACCGTGCAGGACGTTTGGCATTTGCCAGAGAACACCAAGATTGGCAAATTCGCCACTGGCGCCCTGTGCTCTTCACAGATGAAAGCAGGTTCACACTGAGCACATGTGACAGACGTGACAGTCTGGAGACGCCGTGGAGAACGTTCTGCTGCCTGCAACATCCTCCAGCATGACCGGTTTGGCGGTGGATCAGTCATGGTGTGTGGTGGCATTTCTTTGGGGGGCCGCACAGCCCTCCATGTGCTCGCCAGAGGTAGCCTGACTGCCATTAGGTACCGAGATGAGATCCTCAGACCCCTTGTGAGACCATATGCTGGTGCGGTTGGCCCTGGGTTCCTCCTAATGCAAGAGAATGCTAGACCTCATGTGGCTGGAGTGTGTCAGCTGTTTCTGCAAGAGGAAGGCATTGATGCTATGGACTGGCCCGCCCGTTCCCCAGACCTGAATCCAATTGAGCACATCTGGAACATCATGTCTCACTCCATCCACCAACGCCACGTTGTACCACAGACTGTCCAGGAGTTGGCGGATGCTAACCCTACCCTGTATATAGCCTCCAAATTGACTCGGTACCGGTACCCCCTGTGTTATTTGTGTCTATATTTTACTTAACTCTTGTTTTTCTTAAAACTGCATTGGTTATGTAAGTAAGCATTTCACTGTAAGGTCTACTACACCTGTTTTATTCAGCATTTCACTGTAAGGTCTACTACACCTGTTGTATTCAGCATTTCACTGTAAGGTCTACTACACCTGTTGTATTCAGCATTTCACTGTAAGGTCTACTACACCTGTTTATTCAGCATTTCACTGTAAGGTCTACTACACCTGTTGTATTCGGCGCACGTGACTAATAATATTTGATTTGATTTGATATATGCTTCATAAACACAGTGCCTTCAGAAAGTATTCCCACCCGCAGTGTTGAAGCTACACTACACTACAGCCTGGAGTTCAAAACCCACCCGCAGTGTTGAAGCTACACTACACTACAGCCTGGTGTTCAAAACCCACCCGCAGTGTTGAAGCTACACTACACTACAGCCTGGAGTTCAATCCACAACTGTCTGTGACCGGGAGCCCCATAGGACGGAGCACCTTTGGCCCAGTGCCGTCCGGGTTAGGGGAGGGTTTGGCCGGTGGGGCTTTCCTTGGCTCATCGTGCTCTAGCGAATCCTTGTGACAGGGCCGGGCGCCTGCAAGCTGACTCCGGACGTCAGTCGACCGGTGTTTCCTCCGACGCGTTGTTGCGGCTGACATCCGGGTCAAGCGAGCAGTGCGATAAGAAGTAGCCGGCCAGGCGGGTCACGTTTCAGAGGACGCATGACTCCACCTTTGCCTCTCCCGAGCACATTGAGGAGTTGCAGAGATGAGCCAAAGGACCTAATTCAGGTAGAAAACGGGGGGTACAAAAAAATACACTTGTGGATACACCCCCCCCCCCTGAACACGCCTGTCCAGGGTTGAGCCTGGTTAGTTCGGACGAGAGACCGCCTGGTACCAGGCGGCGTAAGACAAATGAAATAAAAAAGGATTCACACCCCTTTTTACGTTTTTTCCACATTTTGTTGTCTATTTATTATAATCCACATAAATGGATATTTCACATTTCCTGTTGCTGCAGGATTATTTTCCTACTGTGAGATGAAGGGTCAGAGGTCAGTTTGTCCTGATCATGTGACCCGACAAGGAACAACTCTGTGTGATTCAAATATCATCTGTAGGATATGCAAGGAGCTTGTCTCATGACACATGTAATCGCACACACCCGTGCACACACACACACGCACATGCGCACACATGCGCACACACACACACACACACACACACACTCAGACACACCCGTACACACACACACACATGCGCACAAAAACGCACAGACACACCCACACCCACACACACACACACGCACAGACATACAAACACTCACACACATACAGTGTAATCTGAGGATTGTATGCAATCAAAACGCTGTATGTTGACCTCGCTGTGCCTCTCCTGTCCTCACAGTCTCTTCTCACACATCTGCCATCCTAATACATAATCAAATGTTAGTCACCTGAATACAACAGGTATAGTAGACCTTACAGGGCAATGCTGAATACAACAGGTGTAGTAGACCTTACAGTGAAATGCTGAATACAACAGGTGTAGTAGACCTTACAGTGAAATGCTGAATACAACAGGTGTAGTAGACCTTACAGTGAAATGCTGAATACAACAGGTGTAGTAGACCTCACAGGGAAATGCTGAATACAACAGGTGTAGTAGACCTCACAGTGTAATGCTGAATACAACAGGTGTAGTAGACCTTACAGGGAAATGCTGAATACAACAGGTGTAGTAGACCTTACAGTGAAATTCTTACTTACAGGCCCTAATCTACACTAGTAGGACATAACCAACCCTCTGAATCAGTCTCCAGTAGTCAACTACACTAGTATACCATGACCAACACTCCAAATTAGTCTCCAGTAGTCAACTACACTAGTATACCATGGCCAACCCTCTGAATCAGTCTCCAGTAGTCAACTACACTAGTATACCATGACCAACACTCTGAATAAGTCTCCAGTAGTCAACTACACTAGTATACCATGACCAACCCTCTGAATTAGTCTCCAACTACACTAGTATACCATGACCAACCCTCTGAATCAGTCTCCAGTAGTCAATTATACTAGTATACCATGACCAACCCTCTGAATTAGTCTCCAGTAGTCAACTACACTAGTATACCATGACCAACCCTCTGAATTAGTCTCCAGTAGTCAACTACACTAGTATACCATGACCAACCCTCTGAATTAGTCTCCAGTAGTCAACTACACTAGTATACCATGACCAACCCTCTGAATTAGTCTCCTGTAGTCAACTACACTAGTAGGACATGATAAACCCTCTGAATTAGTCTCCAACTACACTAGTAGGACATGACCAACCCTCTGAATTCGTCTCCAGTAGTCAACTACACTAGTATGCCATGACCAACCCTCTGAATTAGTCTCCAGTAGTCAACTACACTAGTAGAACATGACCAACCCTCTGAATTAGTCTCCAGTAGGCAACTACACTAGTAGAACATGACCAACCCTCTGAATTCGTCTCCAGTAGTCAACTACACTAGTATGCCATGACCAACCCTCTGAATTAGTCTCCAGTAGTCAACTACACTAGTAGAACATGACCAACCCTCTGAATTAGTCTCCAGTAGGCAACTACACTAGTAGAACATGACCAACCCTCTGAATTAGTCTCCTGTAGTCAACTACACTAGTAGGACATGATTATCCCTCTGAATTAGTCTCCAACTACACTAGTAGGACATGATAAACCCTCTGAATTAGTCTCCAGTAGTCAACTACACTGGTAGGACATGACCAACCCTCTGAATTAGTCTCCAACTACACTAGTAGAACATGACCAACCCTCTGAATCAGTCTCCAGTAGTCAACTACACTAGTAGGACATGACCAACCCTCTGAAATAGTCTCCAACTACACTAGTATACCATGACCTCTGAATTAGTCTCCAGTAGTCAACTACACTAGTATACCATGACCAAACCTCTGAATTAGTCTCCAACTACACTAGTATACCATGACCAACCCTCTGAATCAGTCTCCAGTAGTCAACTACACTAGTATACCATGACCAACCCTCTGAATTAGTCTCCAGTAGTCAACTACACTAGTATACCATGACCAACCCTCTGAATTAGTCTCCAACTACACTAGTAGGACATGACCAACCCTCTGAATTAGTCTCCAACTACACTAGTATACCATGACCAACCCTCTGAATCAGTCTCCAGTAGTCAACTACACTGATAAACCATGAAAACATGATATAGGTCTACGCTACATAACCTCTTGTTTTGACAGATATTAGTTCTGCTTGGGAACCTGTGAACTGCAGCCCATGAGATTCTCCCTCGGAATGCAGTAACAATGGATCTAGAACTCTTCTTATACAATTACCTCACAATGACTTGAATACTTGAATAGGGGATTTTTCTTCATTAGCCATTAATGCTAATGATGAACACAAGGGGGATTCGAGTAGGTTGGGGCATTCCAAATGGCACCCTATTCCCTATATAGTGCACTACTTTTGACCACGGCCCATAAGACATAGGGTATCATTTGTGATGCAAGCCTACTTTAGCTCTATAACAGCTAGTGTGATGTAGGCCACGGGGATGTGAAACTCTCTCTGGGTTCTGTTCTCTGCCTGCTCAACTAGCCCATTCTGCCCTGAGAGGCAGCAGGAGGAAGCTATTAGCGATTAGCATTGCAAGTGCTCCCATCCGCAAACTAATGCAACATGACTTAGCGTTAGCTTAGCATTAGCTTAGCGTGTGCACCCGTCCGTGAGTAATACGGGCCCGGTTAGCGTTAGCTTAGCTTTAGCTTAGCGTGTGCACCCACCCGAAAGTAATTGGCCCTGACTAGCGCCGAAGGAAGAAAAACATTCCGTTGAATAGGGAAGCCTAGGTCTGACCTATTAAGCGATGGAGCCAGCGGCTAACCCATGTGTGTTAGTAACGATGGCTTGTGTACAAAGAAGCCTCTATTTCGTTATTTAATTAATTAATGCCCCCTTTTTTCGGGGGGGTTTCTAACAAATTAACTCTGATTAATTCAACACGGACCAAACCTCAGGCGTTACGGAACTAGGCTACATCAAACGCTAAGTGGTACACTGATTGGACAGACGGGAGAATTGGCGGAAGCAATGTGTGCGGGTTTTTGTTCTTTTTCATATTGTAGGTGTTATCGAATCGTTAAATGTTGGATGTCACTGTTGAACTGCTACTTGGCGTATTCTACCTGGAGAGTAGCTGTGTGTCCCTGGGTAAATGAGCTTTCAAGACAATGGATGGGAAATAATTGTGCTGGAAGCGGAAACAGATCTGTTGTCTACGAATACAAAACAGTTTATTGACATGAATATTTATCCTTTATTTTACAAGGGGGGATATACCTGGTCAAATGACACCATAGAGATACATAGAGTACGACACTATGTAGACTACATAACGGCTGTTCAAGTAAGCGAAGCTGTTGATGGGATCTCATCTCAACCATAGTTTGGGGTGTATCCAATATTATTAGGAATCTCATTAGGTGTTCATTTTGGTCCTAGTTGGCCTTGTTTGAGGCTGATGTGGTTTAGTTATGTGTTGTCTGTCTGAAGCAAGGCGTGAGCCCATAGTAGATCAGTAGTACTGGACTGAGCCAAACACTGGGATTGGCCTCGTTTCTCAATGTTTCCGTGTGTGTTTCTCTCTCTCTCACTCTCTTATCTCTCTCTGTCTCTCTCTGTCTCTCTCTCCCTCTCTCTCTCTCTCTGTCTCTCTCTCACTCTCTCTGTGTCTCTCTCTCTCCCCTCTCTCTCTCTCTGTCTCTGTCTCTGTCTCTCTCTCTCTCTCTCTCTCCCCTCTCTCTCTCTGTCTCTGTCTCTCTCTCCCTCTGTCTCTCTCTCTCTCTCCCCCTGTTTCTCCCTCTCTCTCTCTATCCCTCTGTCTCTCTGTCTCTCTCTCTCTTCCTCTCCCTCCCTCTGTCTGTCTCTCTCTCTCTCTCTCTCTCTCTCTCTCTCTCTCTCTCTCTGTCTCTCTCTCTCTCCCTCTGTCTCTCTCTCTCTCCCTCTGTCTCTCTCTCTCTCCCTCTGTCTCTCTCTCTCTCTCTCTCTCTGTCTCTCTCTCTCTCTCTCTCTCTCTCTCTCTCTCTCTCTCTCTGTCTCTGTCTCTGTCTCTCTCTCTCACCTGTTATTGATCCAGAGGGGAGGTTCAATAGTAATGTTTTCTCTCTCAGTATGTAGGGGAGATACTGTAACCTGACCGACCATAAATAGCCTAGCTCTGTGTGTGTCCATTATATACAGTATACTACAATATACATCCCACTATATACAGTATACTACAATATACATCCCACTATATACAGTATACTACAGTATACATCCACTATATACAGTATACTACAATATACATCCATTATATACAGTATGCTACAATATACATCCCACTATATACAGTATACTACAATATACATCCCCCTATATACAGTATACTACAATATACATCCCACTACGGAATTATCCGTAGAGCTCCGAGACAGGAAATGGAAGACGTTTGGAACCACCAAGACTTTCCCAAATGCACTGTATATACTTCTTGAAATCTCAAATTACTAGTAAAGCCCAGTGATAAATGATTAAATGACTTGTAGAGATACTGTCTGAAGGCTCTTTCCCACTAGTAAAGCCCAGTGATAAATGACTTGTAGAGATACTGTCTGAAGGCTCTTTCCCACTAGTAAAGTCCAGTGATAAATGATTAAATTACTTGTAGAGATACTGTCTGAAGGCTCTTTCCCACTAGTAAAGCCCTGTGATAAATGACTTGGAGAGATACTGTCTGAAGGCTCTTTCCCACTAGTAAAGCCCTGTGATAAATTACTTGTAGAGATACTGTCTGAAGGCTCTTTCCCACTAGTAAAGCCCAGTGATAAATGATTAAATGACTTGTAGAGATACTGTCTGAAGGCTCTTTCCCACTAGTAAAGTCCAGTGATAAATGATTAAATTACTTGTAGAGATACTGTCTGAAGGCTCTTTCCCACTAGTAAAGCCCTGTGATAAATGACTTGTAGAGATACTGTCTGAAGGCTCTTTCCCACTAGTAAAGCCCAGTGATAAATGACTTGTAGAGATACTGTCTGAAGGCTCTTTCCCACTAGTAAAGCCCAGTGATAAATGACTTGTAGAGATACTGTCTGAAGGCTCTTTCCCTAAGGACCTGTCTGTTCTAACACTAAGGACCTCTCATCTCATTTTGTTCTGTCTGTTCTCTGTTGTTATCTTCTAGGGTTAGGAGTTACAGAACCTAAGCTCTCTCTCACTCTCTATCTCTCTGCCCTTCCCTCTCCTCCTGGGGGAAGAGTGAGAGAGAGAGAGAGAGAGAGAGAGAGAGAGAAAGAGAGAGAGATAGAGCGACATGAGATGCAGAGAGGGAGAACAAAAGAAAGTGTGGAGCATACGGAAGCTCCTCTTCTCAGAAGTAGAGAGAGAAGGAAGAGAGAGAGATTGTATGGAGCATACGGGAAGGAGCTCCCCTCATTAAGTCTCTCCCTGAGAGAGAAGGGGAAGATGAGAGGTGGAGAGAAAGGAGGAGGGGAAGAGTGAAAGGAGGAGGGGAAGAATGAAAGAAATGGACAGAGAGGGGTACACAGGGACGGAGAAGGGGGAGGAAGATTGCATGTGTCTAGAGGGGGAGCGAAACCAAGTGATGGGGAGAAAAGAGGGGTACATATAAATTAAGGGATAAGATGAATGAAAGAGAAAGAGAGAGACTGAGAATATATGAATGAAAGAGAAGAGAGAGATGGGGGAGAAGAGAGAGACAGAGAATAGATGAATGAAAGAGGAGACAGAGATGTCTGCGACCTGGTTCAGGTTATCAGTCCACCTAGCAGTTACAAACAGAACAGGAATGGAATCATCAACATGTATTGATCACATCTTTACTAATGCTGCAGAAATGTGCTTGAAAGCAGCATCCAGATGCATCGGATGTAATGATCACGATGTAGCAGCCATATCTAGGAAAACCAAAGCTCCAAAGGCGGGGCCTAATGTAGTGTAGTGAGGTCATATAGTGAGGTCATGTAGTGAGGTCATATAGTGAGGTCATGTAGTGAGGTCATGTAGTGAGGTCATGTAGTGAGGTCATATAGTGAGGTCATGTAGTGAGGTCATGTAGTGAGGTCATGTAGTGAGGTCATATAGTGAGGTCATGTAGTGAGGTCATATAGTGAGGTCATGTAGTGAGGTCATATAGTGAGGTCATGTAGTGAGGTCATATAGTGAGGTCATGTAGTGAGGTCATGTAGTGAGGTCATGTAGTGAGGTCATATAGTGAGGTCATGTAGTGAGGTCATGTAGTGAGGTCATATAGTGAGGTCATGTAGTGAGGTCATGTAGTGAGGTCATATAGTGAGGTCATCCAATACGTTTTTTTTGTGATTCCTGTGTTGTTGATGTAAAGAATATGTGTTGGTCTGAGGTGTGTAATGAGGAGCAAACAGATGTTCCACTTGACACATTTATGAAATGTCTTATCCCAGTTACTAATAAGCAGCTCCCGTTATGAAAAAGACAGTAAAAACTGTTACATCCCAGTGGATTGATGAGGAATTGAACAAATGGTATGGTTGAGAGGGATGAGGAATGGCAAATAAGTCTCCCTTCTCCCTGTCCACTACATTGGCAAACGTACTGCAAATTGAGAAATCATGTGACTAAACTGAACAAAAAGACGAAGATGTCATAATAGACAGGAACTAATGGGGATCTATAATAAACCCCAGGAAGAGTAGCTGCTGCCTTGACAGGAACTAATGGGGATCCATAATAAACCCCAGGAAGAGTAGCTGCTGCCTTGGCAGGAACTAATGGGGATCCATAATAAACCCCAGGAAGAGTAGCTGCTGCCTTGGCAGGAACTAATGGGGATCCATATTAAACCCCCAGGAAGAGTAGCTGCTGCCTTGGCAGGAACTAATGGGGATCCATAATAAACCCCAGGAAGAGTAGCTGCCTTGGCAGGAACTAATGGGGATCCATAATAAACCCCAGGAAGAGTAGCTGCTGCCTTGGCAGGAACTAATGGGGATCCATAATAAACCCCAGGAAGAGTAGCTGCCTTGGCAGGAACTAATGGGGATCCATAATAAACCCCAGGAAGAGTAGCTGCTGCCTTGACAGGAACTAATGGGGATCCATAATAAACCCCAGGAAGAGTAGCTGCCTTGGCAGGAACTAATGGGGATCCATAATAAACCCCAGGAAGAGTAGCTGCTGCCTTGGCAGGAACTAATGGGGATCCATAATAAACCCCAGGAAGAGTATCTGCTGCCTTGGCAGGAACTAATGGGGATCCATAATAAACCCCAGGAAGAGTAGCTGCTGCCTTGACAGGAACTAATGGGGATCCATAATAAACCCCAGGAAGAGTAGCTGCTGCCTTGGCAGGAACTAATGGGGAGCCATAATGGATGGATAGAGAATTGGGGGATAGAGAGAGAGAGAGAAGAGAGAGAGAGAGAGAGAGAGGGGGGGAAAGAGAGAGAGACCTACGTCAGAACCCTGGCTTTACACTTTTCATTTGTTTTGTGGTTGAGAGATTAGTACACAGATTAAAGCAGAGATTCCCCCGCTCCTCACAGAGAGAGAGAGAGACACACAGAGATGAACTGCATTCAGGTTTCGTGGGCGAGGAAGGTGAGGGGGTAGCTCGGAACGCACTGTCCATATTTGGTATTACCGTTGGTTTGTCAGTTCCCTCTCTCCTTTCCCTTCCCCCTGTCCACTAACTCTCTCCCTCTCCTTCCCCTTCTCCCTGTCCCACTAACTCTCTCTCTCTCCTTTCCCTTCTCCCTGTCCACTAACTCTCTCTCCTTTCCCTCTCTCCCTGTCCACTAACTCTATCCCTCTCCTTTCCCTTCTCCCTGTCCACTAACTCTCTCTCTCCTTTCCCTCTCTCCCTGTCCACTAACTCTCTCCCTCTCCTTTCCCTTCTCCCTGTCCACTAACTCTCTCTCTACTTTCCCTCTCTCCCTGTCCACTAACGCTCTCCCTCTCCTTTCCCTTCTCCCTGTCCCACTAACTCTCTCCCTCTCCTTTCCCTTCTCCCTGTCCACTAACTCTCTCTCTCTCCTTTCGCTTCTCCCTGTCCACTAAACTCTCTCTCTCCTTTCCCTTCTCCCTGTCCCACTAACTCTCTCCCTCTCTTTTCCCTTCTCCCTGTCCACTAACTCTCTCCTTCTCCTTTCCCTTCTCCCTGTCCACTAACTCTCTCCCTCTCCTTTCCCTTCTCCCTGTCCACTAACTCTCTCCCTCTCCTTTCCCTTCTCCCCGTCCACTAACTCTCTCTCTCTCCTTTCCCTTCTCCCTGTCCACTAACTCTCTCTCTCTCCTTTCCCTTCTCCCTGTCCACTAACTCTCTCTCTCTCTCCTTTCCCTTCTCCCTGTCCACTAACTCTCTCTCTCCTTTCCCTTCTCCCTGTCCACTAACTGTCTCCCTCTCCTTTCCCTTCTCCCTGTCCACTAACTCTATCTCTCTCCTTTCCCTCCTCCCTGTCCACTAACTCTCTCCCTCTCCTTTCCCTTCTCCCTGTCCACTAACTCTCTCTCTCTCCTTTCCCTTCTCCCTGTCCACTAACTCTCTCCCTCTCCTTTCCCTTCTCCCTGTCCACTAACTATATCTCTCTCCTTTCCCTTCTCCCTGTCCACTAACTCTCTCCCTCTCCTTTCCCTTATCCCTGTCCACTAACTCCCTCTCTCTCCTTTCCCTTCTCCCTGTCCACTAACTCTATCTCTCTCCTTTCCCTTCTCCCTGTCCACTAACTCTATCTCTCTCCTTTCCCTTCTCCCTGTCCACTAACTCTATCTCTCTCCTTTCCCTTCTCCCTGTCCACTAACTCTATCTCTCTCCTTTCCCTTCTCCCTGTCCACTAACTCTCTCCCTCTCCTTTCCCTTCTCCCTGTCCACTAACTCTCTCTCTCCTTTCCCTTCTCCCTGTCCACTAACTCTCTCCCTGTCCACTAACTCTATCTCTCTCCTTTCCCTTCTCCCTGTCCACTAACTCTATCTCTCTCCTTTCCCTTCTCCCTGTCCACTAACTCTATCTCTCTCCTTTCCCCTCTCCCTGTCCACTAACTCTCTCCCTGTCCACTAACTCTCTCCCTCTCCTTTCCATTCTCCCTGTCCACTAACTCTCTTTCCTTTCCCTTCTCCCTTTCCACTAACTCTCTCTCCTTTCCGTTCTCCCTGTCCACTAACTCTGTCTTTCTCCCCTCACTCTCTCTTTCTCCCTCTTCTTTTATATGGCAAAAAGCAATTTCTTTCTCTTTGTCGGCCAGGCGGTCTGTAAGCCCTTAAGTAGGGATTTTCTGCTGGGTCGGAATGGGAACGCCATTAACCAGAGCTCTCGCTGACGATCCTGTTCCGTGACTGACGCACGACCGCCGGAATCTTTCATGTCATGTCACAATCCACGGTGCTGTTGGACCGTGTGTGTGTGTGTGTGTGTGTGTGTGTGTGTGTGTGTGTGTGTGTGTGTGTGTGTGTGTGTGTGTGTGTGTGTGTGTGTGTGTGTGTGTGTGTTATCAGGTGGGTTATGATATTGGTAACAGCGATATAAAGGCCTGGTATTAGTGGTCAGGAGCCTTTATAAATCCTTTATGACCGAGAAAAACACTAATATTAAGCTCCTTTTCTGATATGGGGACAGAAGTACACACACACACACACACACACACACACACACACACACACACACAAAGCACACACACACACACAAAGCACACACACACACACAGCATTGGAACGAACAAAATACACACACACACACACACACACAAATCAGACACACCCAACAGACATACACATCCCTCCACACTCTGTGTACAGCAGTATCTCTCTCTCTCCTTCTCTCAGCTCTGTGTACAGCAGTATCTCTCTCTCTCCTTCTCTCAGCTCTGTGTACAGCAGTATCTCTCTCTCTCCTTCTCTCAGCTCTGTGTACAGCAGTATCTCTCTCTCTCCTTCTCTCAGCTCTGTGTACAGCAGTATCTCTCTCTCTCCTTCTCTCAGTTCTGTGTACAGCAGTATCTCTCTCTCTCCTTCTCTCAGCTCTGTGTACAGCAGTATCTCTCTCTCTCTCCTTCTCTCAGCTCTGTGTACAGCAGTATCTCTCTCTCTCCTTCTCTCAGTTCTGTGTACAGCAGTATCTCTCTCTCTCTCTCCTTCTCTCAGCTCTGTGTACAGCAGTATCTCTCTCTCTCTCCTTCTCTCAGCTCTGTGTACAGCAGTATCTCTCTCTCTCCTTCTCTCAGTTCTGTGTACAGCAGTATCTCTCTCTCTCTCCTCTCAGCTCCGTGTACAGCAGTATCTCTCGCTCTCCTTCTCTCAGCTCTGTGTACAGCAGTATCTCTCTCTCTCTCCTCTCAGCTCCGTGTACAGCAGTATCTCTCGCTCTCCTTCTCTCAGCTCTGTGTACAGCAGTATCTCTCTCTCTCTCCTTCTCTCAGCTCTGTGTACAGCAGTATCTCTCTCTCTCCTTCTCTCAGCTCTGTGTACAGCAGTATCTCTCTCTCTCTCCTTCTCTCAGCTCTGTGTACAGCAGTATCTCTCTCTCTCTCCTTCTCTCAGCTCTGTGTACAGCAGTATCTCTCTCTCTCCTTCTCTCAGCTCTGTGTACAGCAGTATCTCTCTCTCTCCTTCTCTCAGCTCTGTGTACAGCAGTATCTCTCTCTCTCCTTCTCTCAGTTCTGTGTACAGCAGTATCTCTCTCTCTCCTTCTCTCAGCTCTGTGTACAGCAGTATCTCTCTCTCTCTCTCCTTCTCTCAGCTCTGTGTACAGCAGTATCTCTCTCTCTCTCTCTCAGTTCTGTGTACAGCAGTATCTCTCTCTCTCTCTCCTTCTCTCAGCTCTGTGTACAGCAGTATCTCTCTCTCTCCTTCTCTCAGCTCTGTGTACAGCAGTATCTCTCTCTCTCCTTCTCTCAGTTCTGTGTACAGCAGTATCTCTCTCTCTCCTTCTCTCAGCTCTGTGTACAGCAGTATCTCTCTCTCTCTCTCCTTCTCTCAGCTCTGTGTACAGCAGTATCTCTCTCTCTCTCTCTCAGTTCTGTGTACAGCAGTATATCTCTCTCTCTCTCCTTCTCTCAGCTATGTGTACAGCAGTATCTCTCTCTCTCTCTCCTTCTCTCAGCTCTGTGTACAGCAGTATCTCTCTCTCTCTCTCCTTCTCTCAGTTCTGTGTACAGCAGTATCTCTCTCTCTCCTTCTCTCAGCTCTGTGTACAGCAGTATCTCTCTCTCTCTCTCCTTCTCTCAGCTCTGTGTACAGCAGTATCTCTCTCTCTCCTTCTCTCAGTTCTGTGTACAGCACTATCTCTCTCTCTCTCTCTCCTTCTCTCAACTCTGTGTACAGCAGTATCTCTCTCTCTCCTTCTCTCAGCTCTGTGTACAGCAGTATCTCTCTCTCTCTCCTTCTCTCCCTCCCCTTCCTCTCTTTATACACCTGACCCCAGATCATTTACCACAGACTACATCCCCTAACACTGTTGTTGTTGTTGATGAGGATGTTGTTGATGTTGTCGATGTTGATGTTGTTGTTGTTGTTGATGTTGATGAGGATGTTGTTGTTGTTGTTGTTTATCTCCTTCTAACCCTGTTGTGTCGTTGTGTTTTTCCTTCTTCTCCAGCGCCACCAAAGTTCACACGGACCCCAGAGGACCAGACCGGGGTGCAGGGTGGGGTCGCCTCCTTCGTCTGTCAGGCCACTGGAGACCCTCCGCCCAGCATAGTCTGGAACAAGAAGGGCAAGAAGGTCCAGAACCAGAGGTTTGAGGTATGCAATCAATCATCAATCAGTCCATCAACCAGTCAGTCAGTCAATCATCAATCAGTCATCAATCATCAATCATCAATCATCAGTCATCAATCATCAATCATCAATCATCAATCAGTCCATCAATCATCAATCAGTCCGTCAATCATCAATCATCAATCATCAATCAATCATCAATCATCAATCAATCAATCAGTCAATCATCAATCATCAATCAGTCAGTCAATCATCAATCATCAATCATCAATCAATCAGTCAATCATCAATCAATCATCAATCAATCATCAATCAGTCAGTCAATCATCAATCATCAATCAGTCAGTCAATCATCAATCATCAATCATCAATCAGTCCGTCAATCATCAATCAGTCCGTCAATCATCAATCAGTCCGTCAATCATCAATCAGTCCATCAACCAGTCAGTCAGTCAATCAATCATCAATCATCAATCATCAATCATCAATCAGTCCGTCAATCATCAATCAGTCCGTCAATCATCAATCAGTCCGTCAATCATCAATCATCAATCCGTCCATCAACCAGTCAGTCAGTCAATCAATCATCAATCATCAATCAGTCCGTCAATCATCAATCAGTCCGTCAACCAGTCAGTCAGTCAATCAATCAGTCCATCAATCATCAATCATCAATCAGTCAGTCAATCATCAATAAGTCAGTCAATCATCAATCATCAATCAGTCCGTCAATCATCAATCAGTCAGTCAATCATCAATCATCAATCAGTCCGTCAATCATCAATCAGTCCGTCAATCATCAATCAGTCCGTCAATCATCAATCAGTCCGTCAATCATCAATCATCAATCAGTCCATCAACCAGTCAGTCAGTCAGTCAATCATCAATAAGTCCATCAACCAGTCAGTCAGTCAATCATCAATCAGTCCGTCAATCATCAATAAGTCCATCAACCAGTCAGTCAGTCAGTCAATCAATCAGTCCATCAATCATCAATCATCAATCAGTCCGTCAATCATCAATAAGTCCATCAATCATCAATAAGTCCATCAACCAGTCAGTCAGTCAATCATCAATCAGTCCATCAATCATCAATAAGTCCATCAATCAGTCAGTCAGTCCATCAATCATCAATCATCAATCAGTCAGTCAATCATCAATAAGTCAGTCAATCATCAATCATCAATCATCAATCAGTCCGTCAATCATCAATCAGTCAGTCAATCATCAATCATCAATCAGTCCGTCAATCATCAATCAGTCCGTCAATCATCAATCAGTCCGTCAATCATCAATCATCAATCAGTCCATCAACCAGTCAGTCAGTCAGTCAATCATCAATAAGTCCATCAACCAGTCAGTCAGTCAATCATCAATCAGTCCGTCAATCATCAATAAGTCCATCAACCAGTCAGTCAGTCAGTCAATCAATCAGTCCATCAATCATCAATCATCAATCAGTCCGTCAATCATCAATAAGTCCATCAATCATCAATAAGTCCATCAACCAGTCAGTCAGTCAATCATCAATCAGTCCATCAATCATCAATAAGTCCATCAATCAGTCAGTCAGTCCATCAGTCCATCAATCATCAATCATCAATCAGTCCGTCAATCATCAATAAGTCCATCAACCAGTCAGTCAGTCAATCAATCAGTCCATCAATCATCAATCAGTCAATCAATCAGTCAGTCAGTCATTCCATCAATCAGTCAGTCCATCAATCAGTCAGTCCATCAATCAATCAGTCAGTCCATCAATCAGTCAGTCAGTCCATCAATCAGTCAGTCCATCAATCAGTCAGTCCTTCAATCACTCAGTCAGTCAGTCCATCAATCAGTCAGTCAGTCCATCAATCAATCAGTCCATCAATCAGTCAGTCCATCAGTCCATCAATCAGTCAGTCAGTCCATCAATCAGTCAGTCCATCAATCAGTCAGTCCATCAATAAGTCAGTCAGTCAGTCCATCAATCAGTCAGTCCGGTCAGTCCATCAATCATTCGGTCCATCAATAACTCAATCAGTCCTTCAATCACTCAGTCAGTCAGTCCATCAATCAATCAGTCAGTCCATCAATCAGTCAGTCCTTCAATCACTCAGTCAGTCAGTCCATCAATCAGTCAGTCAGTCCATCAATCAATCAGTCCATCAATCAGTCAGTCCATCAGTCCATCAATCAGTCAGTCAGTCCATCAATCAGTCAGTCCATCAATCAGTCAGTCCATCAGTCCATCAATCAGTCAGTCCATCAATCAGTCAGTCCATCAATCAGTCAGTCCATCAATCAGTCAGTCAGTCCATCAATCAGTCAGTCCATCAATCAGTCAGTCCTTCAATCACTCAGTCAGTCAGTCCATCAATCAGTCAGTCTATCAATCAGTCAGTCAGTCCATCAATCAGTCAGTCCATCAGTCCATCAATCAGTCAGTCAGTCCATCAATCAGTCAGTCCATCAGTTAGTCAGTCAGTCCATCAATCAGTCAGTCCATCAGTCAGTCAGTCCATCAGTTAGTCACTCAGTCCATCAATCAGTCAGTCCATCAATCAGTCAGTGAGTCAGTCAGTCCATCAGTCAGTCAGTCCATCAATCAGTCAGTCCATCAATCAGTCAGTCCATCAATCAGTCAGTGAGTCAGTCAGTCCATCAATCATCGATCATCAATCAGTCATTCGGTTTTCAGTCCATCAATCAATCAATCAATTTAAATTTAAGGTAACAGATGTACTGTTCTGAAAAAAAAACACGCACAGTGTTTGAGTCTTTGATTTGAGGTAAATAATACAAGTCAGTGACCTGGGATTTAAGATTGGTACGGCTTTCTTCCATACCTAGACGCTCCTCTAACAAACCTAATAACTGACCTGGTCAACATGATCTATATGTTATTATAACTGACCTGGTCAACATGATCTATATGTTATTATAACTGACCTGGTCAACATGATCTATATGTTATTATAACTGACCTGGTCAACATGATCTATATGTTATTATAACTGACCTGGTCAACATGATCTATATGTTATTATAACTGACCTGGTCAACATGATCTATATGTTATTATAACTGACCTGGTCAACATGATCTATATGTTATTATAACTGACCTGGTCAACATGATCTATATGTTATTATAACTGACCTGGTCAACATGATCTATATGTTATTATAACTGACCTGGTCAACATGATCTATATGTTATTATAACTGACCTGGTCAACATGATCTATATGTTGTTATAACTGACCTGGTCAACATGATCTATATGTTATTATAACTGACCTGGTCAACATGATCTATATGTTATTATAACTGACCTGGTCAACATGATCTATATGTTATTATAACTGACCTGGTCAACATGATCTATATGTTATTATAACTGACCTGGTCATTATGATCTATATGTTATTATAACTGACCTCGTCAACATGATCTATATGTTATTATAACTGACCTGGTCAACATGATCTATATGTTATTATAACTGACCTGGTCAACATGATCTATATGTTATTATAACTGACCTGGTCAACATGATCTATATGTTATTATAACTGACCTGGTCAACATGATCTATATGTTATTATAACTGACCTGGTCAACATGATCTATATGTTATTATAACTGACCTGG
>NW_023493840.1:15000-37500 GCF_013265735.2 Oncorhynchus mykiss | reverse complement strand
ACTACCAGACCTGGGCCCTGGCAGTAAACCCCCACAGCACATGGCCTACAGCAGAGCCTGGACCTGCTAGAGCAGTACTGCCAGACCTGGGCCCTGGCAGTAAACCCCCACAGCACATGGCCTACAGCAGGGCCTGGACCTGCTAGAGCAGTACTACCAGACCTGGGCCCTGGCAGTAAACCCCCACAGCACATGGCCTACAGCAGGGCCTGGACCTGCTAGAGCAGTACTACCAGACCTGGGCCCTGGCAGTAAACCCCCACAGCACATGGCCTACAGCAGGGCCTGGACCTGCTAGAGCAGTACTACCAGACCTGGGCCCTGGCAGTAAACCCCCACAGCACATGGCCTAGAGCAGAGCCTGGACCTGCTAGAGCAGTACTACCAGACCTGGGCTTTGGCAGTAAACCCCCACAGCACATGGCCTACAGCAGAGCCTGGACCTGCTAGAGCAGTACTACCAGACCTGGGCCCTGGCAGTAAACCCCCACAGCACATGGCCTACAGCAGAGCCTGGACCTGCTAGAGCAGTACTACCAGACCTGGGCCCTGGCAGTAAACCCCCACAGCACATGGCCTAGAGCAGAGCCTGGACCTGCTAGAGCAGTACTACCAGACCTGGGCCCTGGCAGTAAACCCCCACAGCACATGGCCTACAGCAGAGCCTGGACCTGCTAGAGCAGTACTGCCAGACCTGGGCCCTGGCAGTAAACCCCAAAAATACTAAAATTATGATTTTCCAGAGAAGATCCAGATCTCAGGGAATTAGACCAAAGTTTTCAATTGGTACAAAATATATAGAGTACTGCAGACATTACAATTAGTGAGGTTTAAAAATAAGCTCAACTCGACACCTTAATGAGGCAGTGAATGAGCTGAGAGAGAAAGCACGCAGGTCATTCTACGCCATTAAAAAGCCAATTCAAATTGATATACCTATTAAAATGTGGCTTAAACTAATTGAATGTGTCATTGAACCAATTGCACTTTTTGACAGTGAGGTGTGGGGTCCACTTGCAAAACAAGATTTCACCCAATGGGACAAACACCCCATTGAAACCCTGCATGCAGAGTTCTGTCAGATTCTCCTACATGTCCAGAGGAAGCTACAGACAATGCATGCAGGGCAGAATTAGGCCAATATCCACTAATAATAAAAACTTTAAAAAAGAGCAATTAAGTTTTGGAAACATCTAAAATACAGTGACCCACTCTCATATCATTACCAAGCCCTGCAATGCCAAGAGCTGAGCAAAGAAAAGAGTCCCCTCATCCAGCTGGTCCTGAGGCTGAGTTCACAAACCTGTTCTACTAACACACTGAAGCCTCAGTCCCCTCATCCAGCTGGTCCTGGGGCTGAGTTCACAAACCTGTTCTACTAACACGCTGAAGCCTCAGTCCCCTCATCCAGCTGGTCCTGGGGCTGAGTTCACTAACCTGTTCTACTAACACACTGAAGCCTCAGTCCCCTCATCCAGCTGGTCCTGGGGCTGAGTTCACTAACCTGTTCTACTGACACACTGAAGCCTCAGTCCCCTCATCCAGCTGGTCCTGGGGCTGAGTTCACAAACTTGTTCTACTAACACACTGAAGCCTCAGGACCAGAACATCCAATCAATCAGAATAAACCAAATTACAACACAGTCAAAACAAAACTATATTGCTTATTGGGAAACACAAGAACAAACACAAAGCCAAATGCAGTGCTATCTGGCCCTAAATCGACAGTACACTGTGGCTAAATATTTGACCATGGTTACTGATCAAAACCTTAGAAAAACCTTGACAAAGTACAGGCTCAGTGAGCACAGCCTTGCCATTGAGAAGGGTAGACACAGGAAAAGCTGGCTCCCTGTAGAGGAAAGGCTGTGCAACCACTGCACCACAGCAGAACCTGAGACAGAGCTGCATTTCCTGACAAAATGTCAAAAATATAGAAAAAGAGGGAGAGAGAGAGAGACGGGGAGAGAGATAAAGAGGGAGAGAGAGAGTCGTGGAGAGAGAAAGAAAGAGAGAGAGAGAGAGAGATGCGGAGAGAGAAAGAAAGAGAGAGAGAGAGACGGGGAGAGAGATAAAGAGGGAGAGAGAGAGTCGTGGAGAGAGAAAGAAAGAGAGAGAGAGACGTGGAGAGAGAAAGAAAGAGAGAGAGAGACGTGGAGAGAGAAAGAAAGAGAGAGAGAGAGAGACGTGGAGAGAGAAAGAAAGAAAGAGAGAGAGAGACGGAGAGAGTCTTTGAACAGCAGTTCTCCTCTCTTCAGTCTCATGCTATAAGTACTGGAAAGCCTTATAGTGAGCAGAATTATAATGGATATAATGTCTGTTTAATCTACCTGGGGAAGCACAGCAACACGCTATACCATACTATACTACACTATACTACACTATACCATACTATACTATACTACACTATACCATACTATATAACACTATACTACACTATACTACGCCACATTATACTAGACCACGCCACACTATACTACACCGTACAACACTGTACTGCACTATACCACACTATACTGTACCATGCTACACTATACCACAATATACTGCACTATACCACACTGTGCTGCACTATACCACACTATGCCATACTATACTACACTATACTATACTGCGCTATACCACACTATGCCATACTATACTACACTATACCATACTGCGCTATACCACACTATGCTATACTATGCTACACCATATTACACGGAATATACCATACTATACTACACTATACTATACCACGCTACACCATACTGTGATATACTACACTATACTACACCACACTATGATATACTACACTACACTGCACTACACCACACCATATCACACTATACTACACTGTGCTATACTATACCACACTATACTATACTACACTATACCATATCACACTATAGCACACCATATCACACTATACTACACTGTGATATACTATACCACACTATACTAACCTATATCATACCATACTACACTATACAGCACTATACTATGATATACTACACTACACTGCACTATACCACACTATACTAACCTATATCATACCATACTACACTATACAGCACTATACTACACTATACCGCACTATACTACACTATATTATGCTATACCATACCATACTGCACTATACTAAGCTGTACCATGCTACACTAAACAGCACAATACTACACTATCCCGTGCTATACTATACCACACTGTACCATACTATACTACACTATACCATACCACACTATACCACACCATAATATACTATACCATAGTGTGGTATATACCAATATTCTACACTGCACTATACTACACCATACCACACCGCACTATGCTATACTACACCATACTATACAACACTATACTGCACTATACCATACCCCTGCACCACTATATATATATTTCTATACTACTACGCTATACTATACTATACTACGTTACTATACTATACTATACTGATGTACTATACTGTGCTATACTATCCTATGATATACTATACTACACTATACTGCCCTGGATTAGCACTGTGGCACACTATACTATACCCCACTATACCATACTATACTATACTTTCCTACACTATCCTATACCATCCTATACTATGCTATACTGTACCATACTATACTATCCTGTGTTATACTATACTATACTATCCTATACTATACTGTACTATACTACCATACTATGCTGTACTATACTACTATACTTTGTTATACTATACTATACTGGCCTGGGGTGGCACTGCAACATACTATACTGTCATATACTATACTATAATGCACTGTACTGTGCTGTACTATACCATACTATGCTATACTATGCTATACTATACTGTGCTATACTATGCTATACCATGCTATAATATGCTATACTATACTATGCTATGCTATACTGTGCTATACTATACGATACCATACTATACTATACTGTATTATACTATGCTATACTATGCTATACTATACTATACTGTGCTATACTATGCTATACTATGCTATACCATACTATACTATGCTATACTGTACAATGCTTTACTATACTGTGCTATACTATGCTATACTATAGTATATTATCCTGTATTATACTATACCATGCTATGTTATGCTATACTATACTATACTATACTGTATTATACTATACTATGCTATGCTATGCTATACTATACTATGCTATACTATACTATTCTATGTTATACTATGCTATGCTACACTATGTTATACTGTACTATGCTATGCTATGCTATACTATACTATGCTATACTATACTATTCTATGTTATACTATGCTATGCTACACTATGTTATACTGTACTATTCTATGCTATACTATACTATACTATGCTATACTATACTATTCTATGTTATACTATGCTATGCTACACTATGTTATACTGTACTATTCTATGCTATACTATACTATACTATGCTATACTATACTATTCTATGTTATACTATGCTATGCTACACTATGTTATACTGTACTATTCTATGCTATACTATACTATTCTATGTTATACTATGCTATGCTACACTATGTTATACTGTACTATTCTATACTATACTATACTATACTATTCTATACTATACTATACTATACTATTCTATACTATACTGTACTATTCTATGCTATACTATACTATTCTATGTTATACTATGCTATGCTACACTATGTTATACTGTACTATTCTATGCTATACTATACTATGCTATACTATACTATACTGTACTATTCTATGCTATACTATACTATTCTATGTTATACTATGCTATACTATACTATACTATACTATTCTATACTATACTATACTATACTATTCTATACTATACTATACTATACTATTCTATACTATACTATACTATACTGTACTATTCTATGCTATACTATACTATTCTATGTTATACTATGCTATGCTACACTATGTTATACTGTACTATTCTATGCTATGCTATACTATACTATGCTATACTATACTATTCTATGTTATACTGTACTATGCTACACTATGTTATACTATACTATACTATGCTACACTATGTTATACTGTACTATACTATGCTATACTATACTATTCTATGTTATACTATACTATGCTACACTATGTTATACTGTACTATTCTATGCTATACTATACTATGCTATACTATACTATACTGTACTATTCTATGCTATACTATACTATGCTATACTATACTATACTGTACTATACTATGCTATACTATACTATACTGTACTATTCTATGCTATACTATACTATACTATACTATACTGTACTATACTATGCTATACTATACTATACTGTACTATTCTATGCTATACTATACTATGCTATACTATACTATACTGTACTATACTATGCTACACTATTCTATGCTATACTATACTATACTATACTGTACTATTCTATGCTATACTATACTATGCTATACTATACTATACTGTACTATACTATGCTACACTATTCTATGCTATACTATACTATACTATACTATACTATACTGTACTATTCTATGCTATACTATACTATGCTATACTATACTATACTGTACTATACTATGCTATACTATACTATACTGTACTATTCTATGCTATACTATACTATGCTATACTATACTATACTGTACTATACTATGCTATACTATACTATACTGTACTATTCTATGCTATACTATACTATGCTATACTATACTATACTATGCTATACTATACTATACTGTACTATACTATGCTACACTATTCTATGCTATACTATACTATACTATACTATACTATACTATACTATACCGTACTATTCTATGCTATACTATACTATGCTATACTATACTGTACTATACTATACTATACTATACTGTACTATACTATGCTATACTATACTATACTGTACTATACTATGCTACACTATTCTATGCTATACTATGCTATACTATACTGTACTATACTATGCTATACTATACTATACTGTACTATTCTATGCTATACTATACTATGCTATACTATACTATACTGTACTATACTATGCTATACTATACTATACTGTACTATTCTATGCTATACTATACTATGCTATACTATACTATGCTATACTATACTATACTGTACTATACTATGCTACACTATTCTATGCTATACTATACTATACTATACTATACTATACTATACTGTACTATTCTATGCTATACTATACTATGCTATACTATACTATACTGTACTATACTATGCTATACTATACTATACTGTACTATACTATGCTATACTATACTATACTGTACTATACTATGCTACACTATTCTATGCTATACTATACTATACTATACTGTACTATACTATGCTATACTATACTATACTGTACTATACTATGCTATACTATACTATACTGTACTATACTATGCTATACTATACTATGCTATACTGTACTATACTATACTATACTATACTATACTATGCTACACTATTCTATACTATACTATACTATACTATACTATACTATGCTACACTATTCTATACTATACTATACTATACTATACTATACTATGCTATACTATTCTATTCTATACTATACTGACCTGCTGTGGCTGCAACATACTATACTACTATTTATTGTTCTCTTTATTCTTTATTTATTCATGAATCAGAGAGAGAGTCATGACTCACTGAATCACTGGAACATGAGGGCAGTTTATTCATGAATCAGAGAGAGAGAGTCATGACTCACTGAATCACTGGAACATGAGGGCAGTTTATTCATGAATCAGAGAGAGAGAGTCATGACTCACTGAATCACTGGAACATGAGGGCAGTTTATTCATGAATCAGAGAGAGAGAGTCATGACTCACTGAATCACTGGAACATGAGGGCAGTTTATTCATGAATCAGAGAGAGAGAGTCATGACTCACTGAATCACTGGAACATGAGGGCAGTTTATTCATGAATCAGAGAGAGAGTCATGACTCACTGAATCACTGGAACATGAGGGCAGTTTATTCATGAATCAGAGAGAGAGTCATGACTCACTGAATCACTGGAACATGAGGGCAGTTTATTCATGAATCAGAGAGAGAGTCATGACTCACTGAATCACTGGAACATGAGGGCAGTTTATTCATGAATCAGAGAGAGAGTCATGACTCACTGAATGACTGGAACATGAGGGCAGTTTATTCATGAATCAGAGAGAGAGTCATGACTCACTGAATGACTGGCAGTTTACTTCACTACTCTGATTCTATCCCAGTTTAATCAAATCTCGGAATAATCTCTCTGTGTCTCTCTTTGTGTCTCTCTCTATCTCTCTCTCTGTGTCTCTCTATCTCTCTCTCTCTCTCTCTCTCTCTCTCTCTCTCTGTCTCTGTGTCTCTCTGTCTCTCTCTCTCTCTCTCTCTCTCTCTCTCTCTCTCTGTGTCTGTGTCTCTCTGTCTCTCTCTCTCTCTCTCTCTCTCTCTCTCTGTGTCTCTCTCTCTCTCTCTGTCTCTCTCTCTGTGTCTCTCTCTCTCTCTCTCTCTCTCTCTCTGTGTCTCTCTCTCTCTCTCTGTCTCTCTCTCTCTCGCCTCCAGAGGATCAGCTCCCCTCGGGGTTCCCCACCATAGACATGGGTCCCCAGCTGAAGGTGGTTGAACGCTCTAGAACGGCCACCATGCTGTGTGCTGCTAGCGGCAACCCCGACCCAGAAATCACCTGGTTTAAAGACTTCCTCCCTGTCAACACCACCAATAACAACGGGCGAATCAAACAGCTCCGTTCAGGTATGGAGTGATCAGCGGGAAAATACGAGTGTCAACACAATGTTACCCCCCTCTTTCTAATCCTCTGCTCCCCCCTCTTTCTAATCCTCCGCTCCCCCTGTCTTTCTCTTTCTAATCCTCCGCTCCCCCTGTCTTTCTCTTTCTAATCCTCCGCTCCCCCTGTCTTTCTCTTTCTAATCCTCCGCTCCCCCTGTCTTTCTCTTTCTAATCCTCCGCTCCCCCTGTCTTTCTCTTTCTAATCCTCCGCTCCCCCTGTCTTTCTCTTTCTAATCCTCCGCTCCCCCTGTCTTTCTCTTTCTAATCCTCCGCTCCCCCTGTCTTTCTCTTTCTAATCCTCCGCTCCCCCTGTCTTTCTCTTTCTAATCCTCCGCTCCCCCTGTCTTTCTCTTTCTAATCCTCCGCTCCCCCTGTCTTTCTCTTTCTAATCCTCCGCTCCCCCTGTCTTTCTAGTCCTCCGCTCCCCCTCTCTTTCTCTTTCTCTTTCTCTTCCTCCTCTCCCCCTCTCTTTCTCTTTCTAGTCCTCCGCTCCCCCTCTCTTTATAGTCCTCTTCTCCCCCTCTCTTTCTCTTTCTATTCCTCCGCTCCCCCTCTCTTTCTCTTTCTATTCCTCCTCTCCCCCTCTCTTTCTCTTTCTAGTCCTCCGCTCCCCCTCTCTTTCTCTTTCTAGTCCTCCTCTCCCACTCTCTTTCTCTTTCTAGTCCTCCGCTCCCCTTCTCTTTCTCTTTCTAGTCCTCCGCTCCCCCTGTCTTTCTCTTTCTAATCCTCCGCTCCCCCTGTCTTTCTCTTTCTAATCCTCCGCTCCCCCTGTCTTTCTCTTTCTAATCCTCCGCTCCCCCTGTCTTTCTCTTTCTAATCCTCCGCTCCCCCTGTCTTTCTCTTTCTAATCCTCCGCTCCCCCTGTCTTTCTAGTCCTCCGCTCCCCCTCTCTTTCTCTTTCTCTTTCTCTTCCTCCTCTCCCCCTCTCTTTCTCTTTCTAGTCCTCCGCTCCCCCTCTCTTTATAGTCCTCTTCTCCCCCTCTCTTTCTCTTTCTATTCCTCCGCTCCCCCTCTCTTTCTCTTTCTATTCCTCCTCTCCCCCTCTCTTTCTCTTTCTAGTCCTCCGCTCCCCCTCTCTTTCTCTTTCTAGTCCTCCTCTCCCACTCTCTTTCTCTTTCTAGTCCTCCGCTCCCCTTCTCTTTCTCTTTCTAGTCCTCCGCTCCCCCTCTCTTTCTCTTTCTAGTCCTCCTCTCCCACTCTCTTTCTCTTTCTAGTCCTCCGCTCCCCCTCTCTTTCTCTTTCTAGTCCTCCGCTCCCCCTCTCTTTCTCTTTCTAGTCCTCCTCTCCCACTCTCTTTCTCTTTCTAGTCCTCCGCTCCCCTTCTCTTTCTCTTTCTAGTCCTCCGCTCCCCCTCTCTTTCTCTTTCTAGTCCTCCTCTCCCACTCTCTTTCTCTTTCTAGTCCTCCGCTCCCACTCTCTTTCTCTTTCTAGTCCTCCGCTCCCCTTCTCTTTCTCTTTCTAGTCCTCCTCTCCCCCTCTCTTTCTCTTTCTAGTCCTCCGCTCCCCTTCTCTTTCTCTTTCTAGTCCTCCTCTCCCACTCTCTTTCTCTTTCTAGTCCTCCACTTCTCTTCTCTTTCTCTTTCTAGTCCTCCTCTCCCCCTCTCTTTCTCTTTCTAGTGCTCCACTCCCCTTCTCTTTCTCTTTCTAGTCCTCCGCTCCCCCTCTCTTTCTCTTTCTCTTTCTAGTCCTCCTCTCCCACTCTCTTTCTCTTTCTAGTCCTCCGCTCCCCTTCTCTTTCTCTTTCTAGTCCTCCTCTCCCACTCTCTTTCTCTTTCTAGTCCTCCGCTCCCCCTCTCTTTCTCTTTCTAGTCCTCCTCTCCCACTCTCTTTCTCTTTCTAGTCCTCCACTTCTCTTCTCTTTCTCTTTCTAGTCCTCCTCTCCCCCTCTCTTTCTCTTTCTCTTTCTAGTCCTCCTCTCCCACTCTCTTTCTCTTTCTAGTCCTCCGCTCCCCTTCTCTTTCTCTTTCTAGTCCTCCTCTCCCACTCTCTTTCTCTTTCTAGTCCTCCGCTCCCCCTCTCTTTCTCTTTCTAGTCCTCCTCTCCCACTCTCTTTCTCTTTCTAGTCCTCCGCTCCCCTTCTCTTTCTCTTTCTAGTCCTCCTCTCCCCCTCTCTTTCTCTTTCTCTTTCTAGTCCTCCTCCCCCCTGTCTTTCTCTTTCTAGTCCTCCGCTCCCCCTGTCTTTCTCTTTCTAGTCCTCCTCTCCCCCTCTCTTTCTCTTTCTAGTCCTCCTCTCCCCCTCTCTTTCTCTTTCTCTTTCTAGTCCTCCTCCCCCCTGTCTTTCTCTTTCTAGTCCTCCGCTCCCCCTGTCTTTCTCTTTCTAGTCCTCCTCTCCCCCTCTCTTTCTCTTTCTAGTCCTCCACTCCCCTTCTCTTTCTCTTTCTAGTCCTCCTCTCCCCCTCTCTTTCTCTTTCTCTTTCTAGTCCTCCTCCCCCCTGTCTTTCTCTTTCTAGTCCTCCGCTCCCCCTGTCTTTCTCTTTCTAGTCCTCCTCTCCCCCTCTCTTTCTCTTTCTAGTCCTCCACTCCCCCTCTCTTTCTCTTTCTAGTCCTCCACTCCCCCTCTCTTTCTCTTTCTAGTCCTCCGCTCCCTCTCTCTTTCTCTTTCTAATCCTCCTCTCCCCCTCTCTTTCTCTTTCTCTTTCTAGTCCTCCTCCCCCCTCTCTTTCTCTTTCTAGTCCTCCGCTCCCCCTCTCTTTCTCTTTCTAGTCCTCCTCTCCCCCTCTCTTTCTCTTTCTAGTCCTCCTCTCCCCCTCTCGTTCTCTTTCTAGTCCTTCTCTCCCCCTCTCTTTCTCTTTCTAGTCCTATGCTCCCCCTGTCTTTCTCTTTCTAGTCCTCCTCTCCCCCTCTCTTTCTCTTTCTAGTCCTCCGCTCCCCCTCTCTTTCTCTTTCTAGTCCTCCACTCCCTCTCTTTCTAGTCCTCCGCTCCCCCTCTCTTTCTCTTTCTAGTCCTCCTCTCCCTCTCTCTTTCTAGTCCTCCTCTCCCCCGCTCTTTCTCTTTCTAGTCCTCCTCTCCCCCTCTCTTTCTCTTTCTAGTCCTCCTCTTCCCCCTCTCGTTCTCTTTCGAGTCCTCCTCTCTCTTTCTAGTCCTCCGCTCCCCCTCTCTTTCTAGTCCTCCTCTCCTTCTCTCTTTCTAGTCCTCCGCTCCCCCTCTTTCTCTTTCTAGTCCTCCTCTCCCTCTCTCTTTCTAGTCCTCCTCTCCCCCTCTCTTTCTCTTTCTAGTCCTCCTCTCCCCCTCTCTTTCTCTTTCTAGTCCTCCACTCCCCCTCTCTTTCTCTTTCTAGTCCTCCGTTCCCCCTCTCTTTCTCTTTCTAGTCCTCCGTTCCCCCTCTCTTTCTCTTTCTAGTCCTCCTCTCCCCCTCTCTTTCTCTTTCTAGTCCTCCACTCCCCCTCTCTTTCTCTTTCTAGTCCTCCGTTCCCCCTCTCTTTCTCTTTCTAGTCCTCCGTTCCCCCTCTCTTTCTCTTTCTAGTCCTCCTCTCCCCCTCTCTTTCTCTTTCTAGTCCTCCACTCCCCCTCTCTTTCTCTTTCTAGTCCTCCACTCCCCCTCTCTTTCTCTTTCTAGTCCTCCGTTCTCCCTCTCTTTCTCTTTCTAGTCTTCTGTTCACTGCTTTTATTTTTGTTTCCCTATTTCTCCTCTTTTGTTTGGGGTTCTGTTCTTTTTATTGAAACACCTCTCTTCTCCTCTCTCTCTCTCTCTTTCTCTCTCTCTCTCTCTCTTGTTTTCTCCCTGTGAGTTGATGTCAGTTATTGTGTTGTATGGTTGTTCTATCTCCTGTCCTTTTGTTCCTGGTCCAAGGCTTTTCTCTCTCTCTAATCTCTCTGCTTTCCTCCAAACCCTGGAGGGTCTTCAGACACACTCACCATCGTGACAGACTTACCTCTTTATCTAACAACAAACTGCTTACCCCAAGGCCATGGTCTAAGCAATGATATAAGACACACTCGGAGTGACTGAGCAGCTCCCCTTTACTAAAAATACAGATAAATCTTTCCATGTACGGTATGTTTGCGTACATTGTAATGTGAAGTACGGTGTCTTGTCTGAACCACCTCCCTCTCCAGTGTAGAACACTGCTGTGATTGGTCTGAACCACCTCCCTCTCCAGTATAGACCACTGCTGTGATTGGTCTGAACCACCTCCCTCTCCAGTGTAGAACACTGCTGTGATTGGTCTGAACCACCTCCCTCTCCAGTGTAGAACACTGCTGTGATTGGTCTGAACCACCTCCCTCTCCAGTGTAGAACACTGCTGTGATTGGTCTGAACCACCTCCCTCTCCAGTGTAGAACACTGCTGTGATTGGTCTGAACCACCTCCCTCTCCAGTGTAGAACACTGCTGTGATTGGTCTGAACCACCTCCCTCTCCAGTGTAGAACACTGCTGTGATTGGTCTGAACCACCTCCCTCTCCAGTGTAGAACACTGCTGTGATTGGTCTGAACCACCTCCCTCTCCAGTGTAGACCACTGCTGTGATTGGTCTGAATCACCTCCCTCTCCAGTGTAGAACACTGCTGTGATTGGTCGGAACCACCTCCCTCTCCAGTGTAGAACACTGCTGTGATTGGTCGGAACCACCTCCCTCTCCAGTGTAGAACACTGCTGTGATTGGTCTGAACCACCTCCCTCTCCAGTGTAGAACACTGCTGTGATTGGTCTGAACCACCTCCCTCTCCAGTGTAAAACACTGCTGTGATTGGTCTGAACCACCTCCCTCTCCAGTATAGACCACTGCTGTGATTGGTCGGAACCACCTCCCTCTCCAGTATAGACCACTGCTGTGATTGGTCGGAACCACCTCCCTCTCCAGTATAGACCACTGCTGTGATTGGTCGGAACCACCTCCCTCTCCAGTGTAGAACACTGCTGTGATTGGTCTGAACCACCTCCCTCTCCAGTATAGACCACTGCTGTGATTGGTCGGAACCACCTCCCTCTCCAGTGTAGAACACTGCTGTGATTGGTCTGAACCACCTCCCTCTCCAGTGTAGAACACTGCTGTGATTGGTCTGAACCACCTCCCTCTCCAGTGTAGAACACTGCTGTGATTGGTCTGAACCACCTCCCTCTCCAGTGTAGAACACTGCTGTGATTGGTCTGAACCACCTCCCTCTCCAGTGTAGAACACTGCTGTGATTGGATGACTGCTGCATATTCTCAACTCTTCTTGGATTCCTTCAACTTTGTCCAGTCTGCCGACTTTGTTGACAAAAAGACATTAAAAAACGTATTGATTCGTGACCTCTACAAGGTCATCCGTAGAGGTGGACCCTCAATGTGAGCCTCATTGTTGCAGCCAGAACAACAACAATGTTAAAAGGCCTCTCTGCACCTAGACGATAGCAGAATGTCTACCTTCTGACAATGAAGATCCTGCTGTGTTAACCTTTACAAAACGATGCTTCCACCAATTAGAATAACCGCTGTGTTTGGGTCTCAGTGTGGAATAGGCACAGTAGTGTGAGACTCCATCTCCAGTGTTAGCTCCCTCACCCTCTAATCGGTTGGGCTCAATTCCGGTCAATTCAGAAAAGTAAACCAAATTCCAACTCCACTCCCAGATTTTCCTGATGGGAACGCAATGAAGAGAATTAGAATTGGAATTTCCCTGTACTTCTTATTAAAGCTATTTTTGCTCCCTCCCTCTCCTCTGCTTTGGGCCAGACTCTGGACCCACAATCCCTCTGGCTTCTGTTTGAACTATGACCCTTGGCTTCTCTGTCTACCTCTGGCTCAGCCCCGGCACTTCCTTATTCAGAACCCTTATATTTCTATCCCCTGTTGTGACTGGACGGGTTATATTACTCTGCTGTCAAGACATCTCACTACTATTATAGCATCGCTGTTATTCACTTTTCAATTTTTGTCTATCTGCTAACCAGAAATGTAAATCAATTTATTAAAGTTATACATGTTTACATTATCCGATTATTGGACATTATTCGTCCTCGTTGGATCTTGAGTTTTAGCTATCGGACAACAATTACAAGTCATAGTTGTCGTTTCATCTGATCAGCGGCTCCATACGCTCTATTTGACCAATCAGCTGGTTGTTGAAAGGTTAAGTCAAGGTTGTGTAACTGTCTCTAATGAAAAGGACTGTAATGCTGTGTCTATGCTGTTTCTTCTTCTCTCTGTGTCTCTCTTAAACAACAGAGTCCTTTGGTAAGTGCTTTAACCTCTGAAAGATATCGCTACCCCCCCCCCCCCCCCCCCTCACCTGTCTGCTGTTTCCTTTGTCTCACACTGTGGTCCCTCACGGCTCCCTATTCCCTATGTAGTGCTACACACATCAGGGCCCTCTGGTCAAAAGTAGTGCACTGGATAGGGAATAGGGTGTCAGTTGGGATCAGAACACTGTCTGTACCCAACACTAATGCTGCTCGCTCACTGCTCACCGTATTCATACACTGACTGATTGCTGATGCGTTGGAGAACGACCACTGTGGTCACACACACTTAGATACACACACACACACACACACACACACACACACGCACACAGTATGAACACACACTTGACCACCCTACATCTTTCTATTGGACTAAAATGCTTTCTCCTGTTGACCCCTTCACTCATTCACTCACATAATATATCTCTCTCTCCTTCACTCACTTAATATATCTCTCTCTCCTTCACTCATTCACTCACTTAATATATCTCTCTCTCCTTCACTCATTCACTCACTTAATATATCTCTCTCTCCTTCACTCACTCATTCACTCACTTAATATATCTCTCTCTCCTTCACTCATTCACTCACGTAATATATCTCTCTCTCCTTCACTCATTCACTCACGTAATATATCTCTCTCTCCTTCACTCATTCACTCACCAACTTAATATATCTCTCTCTCCTTCACTCATTCACTCACTTAATATATCTCTCTCTCCTTCACTCGTTCACTCACTAAATATATATATCTATCTCCTTCACTCACTCATTCACTCACTTAATATATATCTCTCTCCTTCACTCATTCACTCACGTAATATATCTCTCTCTCCTTCACTCACTTAATATATCTCTCTCTCCTTCACTCGTTCACTCACTAAATATATATATCTATCTCCTTCACTCACTCATTCACTCACTTAATATATCTCTCTCTCCTTCACTCATTCACTCACTTAATATATCTCTCTCTCCTTCACTCATTCACTCACTTAATATATCTCTCTCTCCTTCACTCATTCACTCACTTAATATATCTCTCTCTCCTTCACTCATTCACTCACTTAATATATCTCTCTCTCCTTCACTCATTCACTCACTTAATATATATCTCTCTCCTTCACTCATTCACTCACTAACTTAATATATCTCTCTCTCCTTCACTCATTCACTCCCCCATAACACTGTATAGTGTTTTCCTGTCTATACTCCCTCCACTGTAAATGACTGTCTCAAATAAAAACCAGTCCAGACACCAACCCAGTCCAGATACCAACCCAGTTCAGATACCAACCCAGTCCAGACACCAACCCAGTCCAGATACCAACCCAGTCCAGATACCAACCCAGTCCAGATACCAACCCAGTCCAGACACCAACCCAGTCCAGATACCAACCCAGTCCAGACACCAACCCAGTCCAGACACCAACCCAGTCCAGATACCAACCCAGTCCAGACACCAACCCAGTCCAGACACCAACCCAGTCCAGATACCAATCCAGTCCAGATACCAACCCAGTCCAGACACCAACCCAGTCCAGACACCAACCCAGTCCAGACACCAACCCAGTCCAGACACTAACCCAGTCCAGACACCAACCCAGTCCAGACACCAACCCAGTCCAGACACCAACCCAGTCCAGACACCAACCCAGTCCAGATACCAACCCAGTCCAGACACCAACCCAGTCCAGACACCAACCCAGTCCAGATACCAACACCAACCCAGTCCAGACATCAACCCAGTCCAGACACCAACCCAGTCCAGACACCAACCAAGCCCAGACATCAACCCAGTCCAGACATCAACCCAGTCCAGACACCAACACCAACCCAGTCCTGACACCAACACCAACCCAGACCAGACACCAACCCAGTCCAGACACCAACACCAACCCAGTCCAGACATCAACCCAGTCCAGACATCAACCCAGTCCAGACATCAACACCAACCCAGTCCAGACATCAACCCAGTCCAGACACCAACCCAGTCCAGACACCAACCCAGTCCAGACATCAACCCAGTCCAGACATCAACACCAACCCAGTCCAGACATCAACCCAGTCCAGACACCAACCCAGTCCAGACACCAACCCAGTCCAGACACCAACACCTACCCAGTCCAGACACCAACACCAACCCAGTCCAGACATCAACCCAGTCCAGACACCAACACCAACCCAGTCCAGACACCAACCCAGTCCAGATACCAACCCAGTCCAGATACCAACCCAGTCCAAACACCAACACCAACCCAGTCCACATACCAACCCAGTCCAGACACCAACCCAGTCCAGTCACCAACCCAGTCCAGATTCCAACCCAGTCCAGACATCAACCCAGTCCAGACATCAACCCAGTCCAGACACCAACCCAGTCCAGATACCAACCCAGTCCAGTCACCAACCCAGTCCAGATTCCAACCCAGTCCAGACATCAACTAAGTCCAGACATCAACCCAGTCCAGACACCAACCCAGTCCAGATACCAACCCAGTCCAGACATCAACCCAGTCCAGACCCTATAGATTCTCCCCTATGGACAACAACTACACAGGGCACTTGCAATAATCTATATCTGTAGCTCTCTCTGTCTCTATCTCTCTCTTTCTCTCTCTCTCTCACTTTGTCTCTCTCTCTGTCTATCTCTGTCTGTCTCTCTCTGTCTCTCCATCTCTCTCTCTCTCTTTTATTGACCTGATAATTGTATCTAATGTGATTCTTCTCCTCTCAAAGCCAACTACTTCCCTCTCTTCCTCTCCTTCTATCTTCCTCCCCTCCCCACCTACTAACATTTCTTCTTCTTCTCTAATCTGATTTGCATTCATTGACCAATCAGGTGGCACGCCTATAAGAGGTAAGAGACGATTGTCTGGGAGGACCGCCACAGAACCAGGCTGTTTCCCAAATGGCACTAGTATTCCCTATAATAGTGCACTACTTTTTGACCAGAACCCTATGAGCCGTGTATGGGAAAATATAGTGCACAGTGTAGAGAATCAGGTGCCATTTGAGTCACATTCAGAGATAACAGACCTCGTCCCTCTTTTCCATTTCCACCATCGTTGTTCCGGTCATTTAACTATGAAACTCAAAGTACCCATCAATCGCTTCCTTGTCATTGTGTGACATGTTCTATGACTCTAAACTCCTTCCTGGTCTCCCCTACTCCCTTCATCCTAATTAACCTGTTATATTACCTAAACCCCTTCCTGGTCTCCCCTACTCCCTTCATCCTAATTAACCTGTTATATTACCTAAACCCCTTCCTGGTCTCCCCTACTCCCTTCATCCTAATTAACCTGTTATATAACCTAAACCCCTTCCTGGTCTCCCCTACTCCCTTCATCCTAATTAACCTGTTATATTACCTAAACCCCTTCCTGGTCTCCCCTACTCCCTTCATCCTAATTAACCTGTTATATAACCTAAACCCCTTCCTGGTCTCCCCTACTCCCTTCATCCTAATTAACCTGTTATATTACCTAAACCCCTTCCTGGTCTCCCCTACTCCCTTCATCCTAATTAACCTGATATACAGTGCCTTGCGAAAGTATTCGGCCCCCTTGAACCTTGCGACCTTTTGCCACATTTCAGGCTTCAAACAAAAAGATATAAAACTGTATTTTTTTGTGAAGAATCAACAACAAGTGGGACACAATCATAAAGTGGAACGACATTTATTGGATATTTCAAACTTTTTTAACAAATCAAAAACTGAAAAATTGTGCGTGCAAAATTATTCAGCCCCCTTAAGTTAATACTTTGTAGCGCCACCTTTTGCTGCGATTACAGCTGTAAGTCGCTTGGGGTATGTCTCTATCAGTTTTGCACATCGAGAGACTGAAGTTTTTTCCCATTCCTCCTTGCAAAACAGCTCGAGCTCAGTGAGGTTGGATGGAGAGCATTTGTGAACAGCAGTTTTCAGTTCTTTCCACAGATTCTCGATTTAAATCAGGTCTGGACTTTAACTTGGCCATTCTAACACCTGGATATGTTTATTTTTGAACCATTCCATTGTAGATTTTGCTTTATGTTTTGGATCATTGTCTTGTTGGAAGACAAATCTCCGTCCCAGTCTCAGGTCTTTTGCAGACTCCATCAGGTTTTCTTCCAGAATGGTCCTGTATTTGGCTCCATCCATCTTCCCATCAATTTTAACCATCTTCCCTGTTCCTGCTGAAGCAGGCCCAAACCATGATGCTGCCACCACCATGTTTGACAGTGGGGATGGTGTGTTCAGTGTGATGAGCTGTGTTGCTTTTACGCCAAACATAACGTTTTGCATTGTTGCCAAAAAGTTCAATTTTGGTTTCATCTGACCAGAGCACCTTCTTCCACATGTTTGGTGTGTCTCCCAGGTGGCTTGTGGCAAACTTTAAACAACACTTTTATGGATATCTTTAAGAAATGGCTTTCTTCTTGCCACTCTTCCATAAAGGCCAGATTTGTGCAATATACGACTGATTGTCTGTCCTATGGACAGAGTCTCCCACCTCAGCTGTAGATCTCTGCAGTTCATCCAGAGTGATCATGGGCCTCTTGGCTGCATCTCTGATCAGTCTTCTCCTTGTATGAGCTGAAAGTTTAGAGGGACGGCCAGGTCTTGGTAGATTTGCAGTGGTCTGATACTCCTTCCATTTCAATATTATCGCTTGCACAGTGCTCCTTGGGATGTTTAAAGCTTGGGAAATCTTTTTGTATCCAAATCCGGCTTTAAACTTCTTCACAACAGTATCTCGGACCTGCCTGGTGTGTTCCTTGTTCTTCATGACGCTCTCTGCGCTTTTAACGGACCTCTGAGACTATCACAGTGCAGGTGCATTTATACGGAGACTTGATTACACACATCATTCAGAGATCCTCACTGAACTTCTGAAGAGAGTTTGCTGCACTGAAAGTAAAGAGGCTGAATAATTTTGCACGCCCAATTTTTCAGTTTTTGATTTGTTAAAAAAGTTTGAAATATCCAATAAATGTCGTTCCACTTCATGATTGTGTCCCACTTGTTGTTGATTCTTCACAAAAAAATACAGTTTTATATCCTTATGTTTGAAGCCTGAAATGTGGCAAAAGGTCGCAAAGTTCAAGGGGGCTGAATACTTTCGCAAGGCACTGTATAACCTAAACCCCTTCCTGGTCTCCCCTACTCCCTTCATCCTAATTAACCTGATATATTACCTAAACCCCTTCCTGGTCTCCCCTACTCCCTTCATCCTATCAGCTTGCTCCTCTGTCTGCTTTGGTTTCCATAGTATTGCGTTGCTGTCATTTCCTGGTTGTGTCATGCCGTGGTTCTAAGTTGTGATGATGTCATAATGTATCAGATTCTAAGAAGACAAGTCTCTTCTGTTTCACTTCCTTGTCCTTTTGATTTATTTTTTCTTCATTCACTTTTTTTGGGGGGGGGTTTGGGGGGGGTCTTGACGGAGTCTTGAACTCTTGACCTCACCACAATCCTCCTGTCGCCTTTGTCTATTTTCGTCCAATCAAACGAGTCAGGCAACGTTCCAAAGGGCAAACTATTCCTAGTTTTGACCACAGCCCCATGGGACTATATAGGGAATAGGGGTCCATATGGGACTATATATAGGGAATAGAGGCCATATGGGACTATATAGAGAATAGGGGGCCATATGGGACTATATATAGGGAATAGGGGCCATATGGGACTATATCGGGAATAGGGGGCCATATGGGACTATATAGAGAATAGGGGGCCATATGGGACTATATATAGGGAATAGGGGCCATATGGGACTATATCGGGAATAGGGGGCATATGGGACTATATATAGGGAATAGGGGGCCATATTGGAACACGCATTCAGTCTTATTTTACTCCCAACTATTCTGCTCAGCACTTAAAATCAAGATGGTGACATTTCACACACACAAACCCACACACACAGACTCCTGTATTTGGATTTCTTTTTTTTTGTTTCTCTCTTTCTTTAACCCCCACTGATATTGAAAAGCCCCCAAACAACCACTTTTTTGCTAAAAAAAATTCCGGGTGCATCTTGTCTTAACGCCCTCCTCCTCTCTCCCTCCTATTTTTCTTACTGGGTATTGATTGTCTTAACGCCCTCCTCCTCTCTCCCTCCTATTTTTCTTACTGGGTATTGATTGTCTTAACGCCCTCCTCCTCTCTCCCTCCTATTTTTCTTACTGGGTGCATCTTGTCTTAACGCCCTCCTCCTCTCTCCCTCCTATTTTTCTTACTGGGTGCATCTTGTCTTAACGCCCTCCTCCTCTCTCCCTCCTATTTTTCTTACTGGGTGTTGATTGTCTTTTTGACACTTTGTCTTTTTCCAGGGAGAAGGAAAACGGCTCTAATCCGTCCGTCTTCAGGGCGGGGCCTAACCGTTGGTGTTTTGGTCCTGTGACCTCATTGGAGGATGGTTGATGTCTTAACCTTTTTTTTTTTATTGGCTGGGGGGGGGGGGGTTACTGTGACATCACACTCCTGATCCCATTGGTGGATTCTGTTGGGTGGGCGGGGGGGTGGGGATCTCGTATTGCCATGGCAACGTTTCAGTCACGTTTGACCTTTGATTTCCCTAATAAAACTGCCTTTCAATTTTTAGCAAAAGAGATTTCTAAATGTTGTTCTCTAAGCGGAATTGCATATTTCTTTGCTTATTTTGTAGCTGCTTGTCAAACCTTTTTCAGACATTTCTTTCAGCTTTTTTTTCTTATTATTTTCAAGAGGCTGAATACAATTTTATTTTTTTATTTTTTTTGGAAGATCAACTCCCCATAAAGATAACTAAATGTTTTGTGTCCCCTTATACGATCCAGTTTATTTTGGCTGTGTTTTAATTAAGCCCAAGTCATCTTCCCATGAGGTATAGGAACACAACTCTATAATATCCTACTTTTTAGTGAATTGTCTTTCTCGCCTCTCTCTCCCTCTCCTTCTCCCTCTCTATCTGCCCCTCTCTCTCTCTCTCTCTCTCTCTCTCTCTCTCTCTCTCTCTCTCTCTCTCTCTCTCTCTCTCTCCCCCCCCCCCCCCCCTCCTCTCCTTCCTCCAGGTGCCCTCCAGATAGAGTTGAGTGAGGAACAGGACCAGGGGAAATATGAATGTGTTGCCACCAACAGCGACGGAACCCGCTACTCCACCCCTGCTAACCTATACGTCAGAGGTACAGGATAAACACCCAATCTGGCAACTCATCTAGATACAGAGATATCCACCCCTGCTAACCTATACGTCAGAGGTACAGGATAAACACCCAATCTGGCAACTCATCTAGATACAGAGATATCCACCCCTGCTAACCTATACGTCAGAGGTACAGGATAAACACCCAATCTGGCAACTCATCTAGATACAGAGATATCCACCCCCCGCTAACCTATACGTCAGAGGTACAGGATAAACACCCAATCTGGCAACTCATCTAGATACAGAGATATCCACCCCTGCTAACCTATACGTCAGAGGTACAGGATAAACACCCAATCTGGCAACTCATCTAGATACAGAGATATCCACCCCCCGCTAACCTATACGTCAGAGGTACAGGATAAACACCCAATCTGGCAACTCATCTAGATACAGAGATATCCACCCCCCGCTAACCTATACATCACAGGTACAGGATAAACACCCAATCTGGCAACTCATCTAGATACAGAGATATCCACCCCCCGCTAACCTATACGTCAGAGGTACAGGATAAACACCCAATCTGGCAACTCATCTAGATACAGAGATATCCACCCCCCGCTAACCTATACGTCAGAGGTACAGGATAAACACCCAATCTGGCAACTCATCTAGATACAGAGATATCCACCCCCTGCTAACCTATACATCAGAGGTACAGGATAAACACCCAATCTGGCAACTCATCTAGATACAGAGATATCCACCCCCGCTAACCTATACGTCAGAGGTACAGGATAAACACCCAATCTGGCAACTCATCTAGATACAGAGATATCCACCCCCCGCTAACCTAAACGTCAGAGGTACAGGATAAACACCCAATCTGGCAACTCATCTAGATACAGAGATATTCACACACAGAGTCAACCTACAGGTCAGCGATACTCTGATGTAATTCTGAGACTACACACCTTCTGAAACAGCCTGTCAGCTTTGGGCCAGGTAGGACTACACACCTTCTAAAACAGCCTGTCAGGGTTGGGCCAGGTAGGACTACACACCTTCTGAAACAGCCTGTCAGCTTTGGGCCAGGTAGGACTACACACCTTCTAAAACAGCCTGTCAGGGTTGGGCCAGGTAGGACTACACACCTTCTGAAACAGCCTGTCAGGGTTGGGCCAGGTAGGACTACACACCTTCTAAAACAGCCTGTCAGGGTTGGGCCAGGTAGGACTACACACCTTCTAAAACAGCCTGTCAGGGTTGGGCCAGGTAGGACTACACACCTTCTGAAACAGCCTGTCAGCTTTGGGCCAGGTAGGACTACACACCTTCTAAAACAGCCTGTCAGGGTTGGGCCAGGTAGGACTACACACCTTCTGAAACAGCCTGTCAGGGTTGGGCCAGGTAGGACTACACACCTTCTAAAACAGCCTGTCAGGGTTGGGCCAGGTAGGACTACACA
>NW_023493840.1:0-10000 GCF_013265735.2 Oncorhynchus mykiss | reverse complement strand
CAACCTCACTGAGCTCGAGCTGTTTTGCGAGGAGGAATGGGAAAAAATGTCAGTCTCTCGATGTGCAAAACTGATAGAGACATACCCCAAGCGACTTACAGCTGTAATCGCAGCAAAAGGTGGCGCTACAAAGTATTAACTTAAGGGGGCTGAATAATTTTGCACGCCCAATTTTTCAGTTTTTGATTTGTTAAAAAAGTTTGAAATATCCAATAAATGTTGTTCCACTTCATGATTGTGTCCCACTTGTTGTTGATTCTTCACAAAAAAAATACAGTTTTATATCTTATGTTTGAAGCCTGAAATGTGGCAAAAGGTCGCAAAGTTCAAGGGGGCCGAATACTTTCGCAAGGCACTGTATTTGTATTCATTAATCAGCTGTCATAACAGCAGCCGAACAGGCTGTCGTATCACTACAACAGGTTAGAGGATGTTGATCTATCATAACAACAGTGGAACAGTCCTCTCCTTAACCCCCATGACAGGTTAGTAGATCAGTCCTCTCCTTAACCCCCATGACAGGTTAGTAGATCAGTCCTCTCTCTAACCCCTATGACAGGTTAGTGGAACAGTCCTCTTCTTAACCCCCATGACAGGTTAGTAGATCAGTCCTCTCCTTAACCCCCATGACAGGTTAGTAGATCAGTCCTCCCCTTAACCCCCATGACAGGTTAGTAGATCAGTCCTCTCCCTAACCCCTATGACAGGTTAGTAGATCAGTCCTCTCCCTAACCCCCATGACAGGTTAGTAGATCAGTCCTCTCCCTAACCCCCATGACAGGTTAGTAGATCAGTCCTCTCCTTAACCCCCATGACAGGTTAGTAGATCAGTCCTCTCCTTAACCCCCATGACAGGATAGTAGATCAGTCCTCTCCTTAACCCCCATGACAGGTTAGTAGAGGTTAGTAGATCAGTCCTCTCTCTAACCCCCATGACAGGTTAGTAGATCAGTCCTCTCTCTAACCCCCATGACAGGTTAGTAGAACAGTCCTCTCCTTAACCCCCAATGACAGGTTAGTAGATCAGTCCTCCCCTTAACCCCCATGACAGGTTGTAGATCAGTCCTCTTCCTAACCCCCATGACAGGTTAATAGAGGTTAGTAGATCAGTCCTCTCCCTAACCCCCATGACAGGTTAGTAGATCAGTCCTCTCCTTAACCCCCATGACAGGTTAGTAGATCAGTCCTCTCCCTAACCCCCATGACAGGTTAGTAGATCAGTCCTCTCCCTAACCCCCATGACAGGTTAGTAGAGGTTAGTATATTCAGTCCTCTCCTTAACCCCCTTGAAAGGTTAGTAGATCAGTCCTCTCTCTAGCCCCATGACAGGTTAGTAGATCAGTCCTCTCTCTAGCCCCATGACGGGTTAGTAGAGGTTAGTAGATCAGTCCTCTCCCTAACCCCCACTACAGGTTAAGAGATCAGTCCTCTCTCTAACCCCCATGACAGGTTAGTAGATCAGTCCTCTCACTAACCCCCATGACAGGTTAGTAGATCAGTCCTCTCCCTAACCCCATGACAGGTTATGTAGATCAGTCCTCTCTCTAACCCCATGACAGGTTAGTAGATCAGTCCTCTCTCTAGCCCCATGACAGGTTAGTAGATCAGTCCTCTCTCTAACCCCATGACAGGTTAGTAGATCAGTCCTCTCTCTAGCCCCATGACAGGTTAGTAGATCAGTCCTCTCTCTAGCCCATGACAGGTTAGTAGAGGTTAGTAGATCAGTCCTCTCCTTAACCCCATGACAGGTTAGTCGAACAGACCTCTCCTTAACCCCATGACAGCTTAGTAGATCAGTCCTCTCTCTAGCCCCATGACAGGTTAAGAGATCAGTCCTCTCTCTAACCCCCATGACAGGTTAGTAGATCAGTCCTCTCCCTAACCCCCATGACAGGTTAGTAGATCAGTCCTCTCTCTAACCCCCATGACAGGTTAGTAGAGGTTAGTAGATCAGTCCTCTCCCTAACCCCCACTACAGGTTAGTAGATCAGTCCTCTCCTTAACCCCCATGACAGGTTAGTAGATCAGTCCTCTCCCTAACCCCCATGACAGGTTAGTAGATCAGTCCTCTCTCTAACCTCCATGACAGGTTAGTAGATCAGTCCTCTCCCTAACCCCCATGACAGGTTAGTAGATCAGTCCTCTCCCTAACCCCCATGACAGGTTAGTAGATCAGTCCTCTCCCTAACCCCATGACAGGTTAGTAGATCAGTCCTCTCTCTAGCCCCATGACAGGTTAGTAGATCAGTCCTCTCTCTAGCCCCATGACAGGTTAGTAGATCAGTCCTCTCTCTAGCCCCATGACAGGTTAGTAGATCAGTCCTCTCTCTAACCCCATGACAGGTTAGTAGATCAGTCCTCTCCCTAACCCCCATGACAGGTTAGTAGATCAGTCCTCTCTCTAACCCCATGACAGGTTAGTAGATCAGTCCTCTCTCTAGCCCCATGACAGGTTAGTAGATCAGTCCTCTCTCTAACCCCATGACAGGTTAGTAGATCAGTCCTCTCTCTAACCCCATGACAGGTTAGTAGATCAGTCCTCTCCCTAACTCCCATGACAGGTTAGTAGATCAGTCCTCTCTCTAACCCCATGACAGGTTAGTAGATCATTCCTCTCCCTAACCCCCATGACAGGTTAGTAGATCAGTCCTCTCTCTAACCCCCATGACAGGTTAGTAGATCAGTCCTCTCTCTAACCCCCATCTCTCTCGTTTTTCCTGTTCATAATGTGTCCTGCTATCGTCATGTTTGTATTTTTTAATCAGCACAACATCAGGCTCTGGAGCTGCAGTTTTCCTCCCCCTTCAACACTTTAGATAAAAAGTGTTGTCCCTGTCTCTTTTTTAATGTCAGGGTTATTTTGGGGACGCTTTTCCAGCATTGCGGAGGATGTTGTAGGATATATCCTACCCAGGAAAGTGTGTTGAGATGTTACGGGTTTGATGTGATTTGAGTTTGAGTCTTGAGGTCGTATGCTGTGTGTTTTGCAAGTGAATCTTTTTAAATAAAGTTTGATTTGACTTGTTGCACACACACACACACACACACACACACAGTGGAGAAAGAGAGAGAGAGAGACATCCTAAACAGATCAGTGGTATTAGAGTTAATGATCTAGCGATCACTGTGGAATTCTGTTTTGCTTGTTTGTCATTGGTCCAGGTCAGAGGTCGTATGCTGAGTACCACCACAGCTATAATCCACTGGGATGGACCTGAGGAGGCTAACGGGCAGGTGGTGGGATACAGAGTCTACTATACAGACGACAACACACTGCAAGTCAACCAGGTAAGTGGTGTGTGTGTGTGTGTGGGGGGGGGGGGGGGGGTCTGTGTGTGTATGTGAGTGGAGGTGGGGGGGGTGTAGGTTCTGTGTGTTGTGTGTGTCCATATCTACGCTATTTACCCCTTCCTCTCCTCTCTCAATGCTTTCTCTCCACCCTCCTCCTCTTGCTCTCTCTCTCTCACCCTCCTCCTCACTCGCTCTCTCTCCACCCTCCTCCTCCTCTCTCTCTCCACCCTCCTCCTCTCTCTCTCTACCCTCCCTCCTCGCTCTCTCTCTCCACCCTCCTCCTCTTGCTCTCTCTCTCCACCCTCCTCTCTCTCTCCCCTCTCTCTCTCCACCCTCCTCCTCTCTCTCCACCCTCCTCCTCTCTCTCTCTACTCTCCTCCTCTCTCTCTCTCTCTCTCCACCTCCTCCTCGCTCTCTCTCTCCCTCTCCTCCTCTTGCTTTCTCTCTCCACCCTCCTCCCTCTCTCTCTCTCTCCACCCTCCTCCCTCTCTCTCTCTCTCTCTCTCTCTCCACCCTCCTCTCTCTCCTCTCCACCCTCCTCCTCTCACTCTCTCTCTCACTCTCTCTCTCTCTCTCCACCCTCCTCTCCACCCTCCTCTCTCGCCCCCCCCAGTGGGAGAAGCTGATGGTTCGTGGTGTGAACTTCATCACCATCCAGAGTCTGACCCCTAATAAGACCTATTACATCAGAGTCCTGGCCTTTACCTCTGTAGGAGACGGACCTCTCTCCCAGGACCTGCAGATCATAGCCAAGACTGGAGGTACAGGGGGGGGCCTGGTGTGTGTCCGGGTTGGAGGGGGGGGGGGGGGCAGTCAATGAAGTAGCCAGCTATGTAAGGGTTAGTTGATAGTCCTTCACTCTACAGGGTTTCTGACATACTGTAGTCCTTCACTCTACAGGGTTTCTGACATAGTCCTTCACTCTACAGGGTTTCTGACATAGTCCTTCACTCTACAGGGTTTCTGACATAGTCATTCACTCTAACAGGGTTCCTGACATAGGCCTTCACTCTACAGGGTTTCTGACATAGTCCTTCACTCTACAGGGTTTCTGACATAGTCCTTCACTCTACAGGGTTTCTGACATACTGTAGTCCTTCACTCTACAGGGTTTCTGACATAGTCCTTCACTCTACAGGGTTTTCTGACATAGTCCTTCACTCTACAGGGTTTCTGACATAGTCCTTCACTCTACAGGGTTTCTGACATAGTCCTTCACTCTACAGGGTTTCTGACATAGTCCTTCACTCTACAGGGTTTCTGACATACTGTAGTCCTTCACTCTACAGGGTTTCTGACATACTGTAGTCCTTCACTCTACAGGGTTTCTGACATAGTCCTTCACTCTACAGGGTTCCTGACATAGTCCTTCACTCTACAGGGTTTCTGACATAGTCCTTCACTCTACAGGGTTTCTGACATAGTCCTTCACTCTACAGGGTTTCTGACATACTGTAGTCCTTCACTCTACAGGGTTTCTGACATAGTCCTTCACTCTACAGGGTTTCTGACATAGTCCTTCACTCTACAGGGTTTCTGACATAGTCCTTCACTCTACAGGGTTTCTGACATACTGTAGTCCTTCACTCTACAGGGTTTCTGACATACTGTAGTCCTTCACTCTACAGGGTTTCTGACATACTGTAGTCCTTCACTCTACAGGGTTTCTGACATACTGTAGTCCTTCACTCTACAGGGTTTCTGACATACTGTAGTCCTTCACTCTACAGGGTTTCTGACATACTGTAGTCCTTCACTCTACAGGGTTTCTGACATACTGTAGTCCTTCACTCTACAGGGTTTCTGACATACTGTAGTCCTTCACTCTACAGGGTTTCTGACATACTGTAGTCCTTCACTCTACAGGGTTTCTGACATAGTCCTTCACTCTACAGGGTTCCTGACATAGTCCTTCACTCTACAGGGTTTCTGACATAGTCCTTCACTCTACAGGGTTTCTGACATACTGTAGTCCTTCACTCTACAGGGTTTCTGACATAGTCCTTCACTCTACAGGGTTTCTTACATAGTCCTTCACTCTACAGGGTTTCTGACATAGTCCTTCACTCTACAGGGTTCCTGACATAGTCCTTCACTCTACAGGGTTTCTGACATAGTCCTTCACTCTACAGGGTTTCTGACATACTGTAGTCCTTCACTCTACAGGGTTCCTGACATAGTCCTTCACTCTACAGGGTTTCTGACATACTGTAGTCCTTCACTCTACAGGGTTTCTGACATACTGTAGTCCTTCACTCTACAGGGTTTCTGACATACTGTAGTCCTTCACTCTACAGGGTTCCTGACATAGTCCTTCACTCTACAGGGTTTCTGACATACTGTAGTCCTTCACTCTACAGGGTTTCTGACATACTGTAGTCCTTCACTCTACAGGGTTTCTGACATAGTCCTTCACTCTACAGGGTTCCTGACATACTGTAGTCCTTCACTCTACAGGGTTTCTGACATACTGTAGTCCTTCACTCTACAGGGTTCCTGACATAGTCCTTCACTCTACAGGGTTTCTGACATAGTCCTTCACTCTACAGGGTTCCTGACATACTGTAGTCCTTCACTCTACAGGGTTTCTGACATACTGTAGTCCTTCACTCTACAGGGTTCCTGACATAGTCCTTCACTCTACAGGGTTCCTGACATAGTCCTTCACTCTACAGGGTTTCTGTTCTTTTACCCATCGTTCATTGTTTTCTGTGTGCATTTACTTATTTCGACTTTTACTGTAAAGTTTGTTGTGTTAAATACACTTTAAATAAAGTTCTATTTTTTTGTATTTGATACAATGGTGTATTGTGGGTAATGTAGTCCCTCTCTCTCCAGTGGTGTATTGTGGGCAACGCAGTCCCTCTATCTCCAGCAGTGTATTGTGGGTAATGTAGTCCCTATCTCACCCGTTGTGTATTGTGGGTAGTGTAGTCCCTCTCTCACCAGTAGTGTATTATGTGTAATGTAGTCCCACTCTCTCCAGTAGTGTATTGTGGGTAATGTAGTATATCCTCTCTCCCAGTTCCGTCCCAGCCATCAGACTTCAAAGGAGAGGCCAAGTCAGAGACCAGTGTATTACTGTCATGGGTAGCTCCTCCACAGAGTGGGCCTGAAAACCTGATCACTGGATATGAACTGGTATACAGGAGGTCTGGTGACAACGAAGAGGTAAGAGATATATTTGTAAATTACTTAAACCCCCGTTTCTTAAACCCATAGAGCTCAGTTGCTTTTCACAAAGTCTCAATACACTTTCATCTTTACAATCCACTGGGACCTTTCTGTGGTGATTTATAAACTCAGCAAAAAAAGAAATGGCCCTTTTTCAGGACCCTGTCTTTCAAAGATAATTCGTAAAAATCCAAATAACTTCACAGATCTTCATTGTAAAGGGTTTAAACACTGTTTCCAATGCTTGTTCAATGAACCATAAACAATTAATGAACCATAAACAATTAACCTGTGGAATGGTCGTAAAGACACTAACAGCTTACAGACGGTAGGCAAATTAAGGTCACAGTTATGAAAACTTAGGACACTAAAGAGGCCTTTCCTACTGACTCTGAAAAACACCAAAAGAAAGATGCCCAGGGTCCCTACTCATCTGCGTGAACATGCCTTAGGCATACTGCAAGGAGGCATGAGGACTGCAGATGTGGCCAGGGCAATAAATTGCAATGTCCGTATTGTGAGACGCCTAAGACAGCGCTACAGGGAGACAGGATGGACAGCTGGTCGTCCTCGCAGTGGCAGACCACGTGTAACAACACCTGCACAGGATCCGAACATCACACCTGCGGGACAGGTACAGGATGTATCACACCGGGAATGCACAATCCCTCCATCGGTGATCAGACTGTCCGCAATAGGCTGAGAGAGGCTGGACTGAGGGCTTGTAGGCCTGACATCACTGGCAACAACGTCGCCTATGGGCACAAACCCACCGTCGCTGGACCAGACAGGACTGGCAAAAAGTGCTCTTCACCGGGTGATGGTCGGATTCCCATTTATCATCGAAGGAATGAGCGTTATAACGAGGCCAGTCCTCTTGAGCAGATCGATTTGGAGGTGGAGGGTCTGTCATGGTCTGGGGCGGTGTGTCAAAGCATCATCGGACTGAGCTTGTTGTCATTGCAGGCAATCTCAATGCTGTGCGTTACAAGGGAAGACATCCTCCTCTCTCATCATTGCAGCATGCCTCATGTGGACCCTTCCTGCAGGCTCATCCTGACATGATCCTCCAGCATGACAATGCCACCAGCCATACTGCTCGTTCTGTGTGGGATTTCCTGCAAGACAGGAATGTCAGTGTTCTGCCATGGCCAGCGAAGAGCCCGGATCTCAATCCTATTGAGCATGTCTGGGGCCTGTTGGATCGGAGGGTGAGGGCTAGGGCCATTCCCCCAGAAATGTCCGGGAACTTGCAGGTGCCTTGGTGGAAGAGTGGGGTAACATCTCACAGCAAGAACTGGCAAATCTGGTGCAGTCCATGAGGAGGAGATGCACTGCAGTACTTAATGCAGCTGGTGGCCACACCAGATACTGACTGTTACTTTTGATTTTGACCCTTATCCCTCTGTCTACCTGCTACAGCGTCCACCTTAACCATCTGTCTACCTGTTACACCTTCCACCTTAACCCTCTGTCTACCTGCTACACCTTCCACCTTAACCCTCTGTCTACCTGTTACAGCTTAGACCTTAACCCTCTGTCTACCTGCTACACCTTCCACCTTAACCCTCTGTCTACCTGTTACAGCTTAGACCTTAACCCTCTGTCTACCTGTTACACCTTCCACCTTAACCCTCTGTCTACCTGTTACAGCTTAGACCTTAACCCTCTGTCTACCTGCTACACCTTCCACCTTAACCCTCTGTCTACCTGTTACAGCTTAGACCTTAACCCTCTGTCTACCTGCTACAACACCTTCCACCCTTAACCGTCTGTCTACCTGCTACACCTTCCACCTTAACCCCTCTGTCTACCTGTTACACCTTCCACCTTAACCCTCTGTCTACCTGCTACACCTTCCACCTTAACCCTCTGTCTACCTGCTACACCTTCCACCTTAACCCTCTGTCTACCTGTTACACCTTCCACCTTAACCCTCTGTCTACCTGTTACAGCTTAGACCTTAACCCTCTGTCTACCTGCTACACCTTCCACCTTAACCCTCTGTCTACCTGCTACAACCTTCCACCTTAACCTTAACCCTCTGTCTACCTGTTACACCTTCCACCTTACCCCTCTGTCTACCTGTTACACCTTCCACCTTAACCCTCTGTCTACCTGTTACACCTTCCACCTTAACCCTCTGTCTACCTGCTACACCTTCCACCTTAACCCTCTGTCTACCTGTTACACCTTCCACCTTAACCCTCTGTCTACCTGCTACACCTTAGACCTTAACCCTCTGTCTACCTGTACTTACAGCTTCCACTTAACCCTCTGTCTACCTGTTACACCTTCCACCTTAACCCTCTGTCTACCTGTTACACCTTCCACCTTAACCCTCTGTCTACCTGTTACACCTTCCACCTTAACCCTCTGTCTACCTCTACACCTTCCACCTTAACCCTCTGTCTACCTGCTACATACAACCTTCCACCTTAAACCCTCTGTCTACCTGCTACACCTTCCACCTTAACCCTCTGTCTACCTGTTACACCTTCCAAAAAAAACCTTCCACCTTAACCCTCTGTCTACCTGCTACACCTTCCACCTTAACCCTCTGTCTACCTGCTACACCTTCCACCTTAACCCTCTGTCTACCTGTTACACCTTCCACCACCTTAAACCCTCTGTCTACCTGTTACAACTTCCACCTTACCCCTCTGTCTACCTGTACACCTTCCACCTTAACCCTCTGTCTACCTGTTACACCTTCCACCTTAACCCTCTGTCTACCTGCTACACCTTCCACCTTAACCCTCTGTCTACCTGTTACACCCTCCACCTTACCCTCTGTCTACCTGCTACACCTTCCCCACCTTAACCCTCTGTCTACCTGCTACACCCTTCCACCTTAACCCCTGTCTACCTGTTTACAAACAACCTTCCACCTTAACCCTCTGTCTACCTGTTACACCTTAGACCTTAACCCTCTGTCTACCTGCTACACCTTCCACCTTAACCCTCTGTCTACCTCTACAAACCTTCCACCTTAACCCTCTGTCTACCTGTTACACCTTCCACCTTAACCCTCTGTCTACCTGTTACACCTTCCACCTTAACCCTCTGTCTACCTGTTACACCTTCCACCTTAACCCTCTGTCTACCTGCTACAAAACACCTTCCACCTTAACCCTCTGTCTACCTGTTACACCTTCCACCTTAACCCTCTGTCTACCTGCTACAGCTTCCAACTTTAACCCTCTGTCTACCTGTTACACCTTCCACCTTAACCCTCTGTCTACCTGTACACACCTTCCATCCTACCTTATCCCTCTGTCTACTTGTTACACCTTCCACTTAACCCTCTGTCTACCTGTTACACCTTCCACCTTAACCCTCTGTCTACCTGCTTACACCTTCCACCTTAACCCTCTGTCTACCTGCTACAAACACCTTCCCACCTTAACCCTCTGTCTACCTGCTACACCCTCCACCTTAACCCTCTGTCTACCTGTTCACACCTTCCACCTTACCCTCTGTCTACCTGCTCACCTTCCACCTTAACCCTCTGTCTCACCTGCTACACCTTCCA
>NW_023493839.1:0-116754 GCF_013265735.2 Oncorhynchus mykiss | reverse complement strand
TTGTAATCAATATGACCAATACGAACTGATGGAAGAGTGTAAAAAAAAAATGTATAATGGCACTTACACATGGAATGAAACTACGCATTTTTAAAAATATTTGTTGGCACTTAAATGCTATAAAAGCTGGTTAGCCGAAAATGTTTTTCGATCCATCAACCTCTGGGTTATGGGCCCAGCACGCATCCGCTGCACAACTCTGCTTCAGCCACTTCAGCAAAGACTAAACCTCACAATCCATGGCTTAGGAGGCCAGTGTCTTAAGCCACTGGGGATCTTTGTAATCAATATGACCAATACGAACTGATGTAAGAGGTAAAAAAAAAATGTATAATGGCACTTACACATGGAATGAAACTACGCATTTTTAAAAATATTTGTTTGCACTTAAATGCTATAAAAAGCTGGTTAGCCGAAAATGTTTTCGATCCATCAACCTCTGGGTTATGGGCCCAGCACGCATCCGCTGCACAACTCTGCTTTCAGCCACTTCAGCAAAGACTAAACCTCACAATCCATGGCTTAGGAGGCCAGTGTCTTAAGCCACTGGGGATCTTGTAATCAATATGACCAATACGAACTGATGTAAGAGGTAAAAAAAAAATGTATAATGGCACTTACACATGGAATGAAACTACGCATTTTTAAAAAATTTGTTGGCACTTAAATGCTTAAAAAGCTGGTTAGCCGAAATGTTTTCGATCATCGACCTCGGGTTATGGGCCAACAGCATGCTTCTGCTGGGCCACAATGTTTTACAACCACCCCAGATGGGACTGGAACCACAATTCTGGCTTAGGAGGCAGTGCCTTATCCATTAGGCCACTGGGGCACTGTCTACCTTTCACAACCAGTACGAACTGGTTATGGGCCCAGCATGCATCCGCTGCACAACTCTGCTTTCAGCCACTTCAGCAAAGACTAAACCTCACAATCCATGGTTTAGGAGGCCAGTGTCTTAGGCCACTGGGGATATTTGTAATCAATATGACCAATACGAACTGATGGAAGAGGTAAAAAAAAAATGTATAATGGCACTTACACATGGAATGAAACTACGCATTTAAAAATATTTGTTCGCACTTAATGCTATAAAAAGCTGGTTAGCCGAAAATGTTTCGATCCATCAACCTCTGGGTTATGGGCCCAGCACGCATCCGCTGCACAACTCTGCTTTCAGCCACTTCAGCAAAGACTAAACCTCACAATCCATGGCTAGGAGGCCAGTGTCTTAAGCCACTGGGGATCTTTGTAATCAATATGACCAATACGAACTGATGTAAGAGGTAAAAAAAAATGTATAATGGCACTTACACATGGAATGAAACTACGCATTTTTAAAAAATATTTGTTGGCACTTAAATGCTATAAAAAGCTGGTTAGCCGAAAATGTTTTCGATCCATCGACCTCTGGGTTATGGACACAGCATGCTTCTGCTGGGCCACAATGTTTACAACCCCCAGATGGGACTTGAACCCACAATTCCTGGCTTAGGAGGCCAGTGCCTTATCCATTAGGCCACTGGGGCACTGTCTACCTTTCACAACCAGTACGAACTGGTTATGGGCCCAGCATGCATCCGCTGCACAACTCTGCTTTCAGCCACTTCAGCAAAGACTAAACCTCACAATCCATGGTTTAGGAGGCCAGTGTCTTAGGCCACTGGGGATATGTTGTAATCAATATGACCAATACGAACTGATGGAAGAGGTAAAAAAAAAATGTATAATGGCACTTACACATGGAATGAAACTACGCATTTTTTAAAAATATTTGTTCGCACTTAAATGCTATAAAAAGCTGGTTAGCCGAAAATGTTTTCGATCCATCAACCTCTGGGTTATGGGCCCAGCACGCATCCGCTGCACAACTCTGCTTTCAGCCACTTCAGCAAAGACTAAACCTCACAATCCATGGCTTAGGAGGCCAGTGTCTTAAGCCACTGGGGATCTTTGTAATCAATATGACCAATACGAACTGATGTAAGAGGTAAAAAAAAAATGTATAATGGCACTTACACATGGAATGAAACTACGCATTTTTTAAAAATATTTGTTGGCACTTAAATGCTATAAAAAGCTGGTTAGCCGAAAATGTTTTCGATCCATCAACCTCTGGCTTATGGGCCCAGCACGCATCCGCTGCACAACTCTGCTTTCAGCCACTTCAGCAAAGACTAAACCTCACAATCCATGGCTTAGGAGGCCAGTGTCTTAAGCCACTGGGGGTCTTTGTAATCAATATGACCAATACGAACTGATGAAGAGGTAAAAAACAAAAAATGTATAATGGCACTTACACATGGAATGAAACTACGCATTTAAAAAAAATATTTGTTTGCACTTAAATGCTATAAAAAGCTGGTTAGCCGAAAATGTTTTCAATCCATCAACCTCTGGGTTATGGGCCCAGCACGCATCCGCTGCAAAACTCTGCTTTCAGCCACTTCAGCAAAGACTAAACCTCACAATCCAATGGTTTAGGAGGCCAGTGTCTTAGGCCACTGGGGATATTTGTAATCAATATGACCAATACGAACTGATGGAAGAGGTAAAAAAAAATGTATAATGGCACTTACACATGGAATGAAACTACGCATTTTTTTAAAAATATTTGTTCGCACTTAAATGCTATAAAAAGCTGGTTAGCCGAAAATGTTTTCGATCCATCGACCTCTGGGTTATGGACACAGCATGCTTCTGCTGGGCCACAATGTGTACAACCACCCCAGATGGGACTTGAACCCACAATTCCTGGCTTAGGAGGCCAGTGCCTTATCCATTAGGCCACTGGGGGCACTGTCTACCTTTCACAACCAGTACGAACTGGTTATGGGCCCAGCATGCATCCGCTGCACAACTCTGCTTTCAGCCACTTCAGCAAAGACTAAACCTCACAATCCATGGTTTAGGAGGCCAGTGTCTTAGGCCACTGGGGATATTTGTAATCAATATGACCAATACGAACTGATGTAAGAGGTAAAAAAAAAATGTATAATGGCACTTACACATGGAATGAAACTACGCATTTTTTAAAAATATTTGGTTCGCACTTAAATGCTATAAAAAGCTGGTTAGCCGAAAATGTTTTCGATCCATCAACCTCTGGGTTATGGGCCCAGCACGCATCCGCTGCACAACTCTGCTTTCAGCCACTTCAGCAAAGAACTAAACCTCACAATCCATGGCTTAGGATGCCAGTGTCTTAAGCCACTGGGGATCTTTGTAATCAATATGACCAATACGAACTGATGTAAGAGGTAAAAAAAAAAATGTATAATGGCCACTTACCACATGGAATGAAACTACGCATTTTTTAAAAATATTTGTTTGCACTTAAAGGCTATAAAAAGCTGGTTAGCCGAAATGTTTTCGATCCATCGACCTCTGGGTTATGGACACAGCCCGCATCTGCTGGGCCACAATGTCTACAACCACCCCAGATGGGACTTGAACCCACAATTCCTGGCTTAGGAGGCCAGTGCCTTATCCATTAGGCCACTGGGCACTGTCTACCGTTCACAACCAGTACGAACTGGTTATGGGCCCAGCATGCATCCGCTGCACAACTCCGCTTTCAGCCACTTCAGCAAAGACTAAACCTCACATCCATGGCTTAGGAGGCCAGTGTCTTAAGCCACTGGGGGTCTTTGTAATCAATATGACCAATACGAACTGAGTAAGAGGTAAAAAACAAAATGTATAATGGCACTTACACATGGAATGAAACTACGCATTTTAAAAAAATATTTGTTTGCACTTAAATGCTATAAAAGCTGGTAGCCGAAAAATGTTTTCGATCCATCAACCTCTGGGTTATGGGCCCAGCACGCATCCGCTTGCAAAACTCTGCTTTCAGCCACTTCAGCAAAGACTAAACCTCACATCCATGGCTTAGGAGGCCAGTGTCTTAAGCCACCTGGGGGTCTTCTTTGTAATCAATATGACCAATACGAACTGATGTAAGAGGTAAAAAACAAAATGTATAATGGCACTTACACATGGAATGAAACTACGCATTTAAAAAAAATATTTGTTCGCACTTAAATGCTATAAAAAGCTGGTTAGCCGAAAATGTTTTCGATCCATCAACCTCTGGGTTATGGGCCCAGCACGCATCCGCTGCACAACTCTGCTTTCAGCCACTTCAGCAAAGACTAAACCTCACAATCCATGGCTTAGGAGGCCAGTGTCTTAAGCCACTGGGGATCTTTGTAATCAATATGACCAATACGAACTGATGGTAAGAGGTAAAAAAAAAATGTATAATGGCACTGTCTACCTTTCACAACCAGTACGAACTGGTTATGGGCCCAGCATGCATCCGCTGCACAACTCTGCTTTCAGCCACTTCAGCAAAGACTAAACCTCACCAATCCATGGCTTAGGAGGCCAGTGTCTTAAGCCACTGGGGATCTTTGTAATCAATATGACCAATACGAACTGATGGAAGATGTAAAAAAAAAATGTATAATGGCACATACACATGGAATGAAACTACGCATTTTTTTAAAAATATTTGTTCGCACTTAAATGCTATAAAAAGCTGGTTAGCAGAAAATGTTTTCGATCCATCAACCTCTGGCTTATGGGCCCAGCACGCATCCGCTGCAAAACTCTGCTTTCAGCCACTTCAGCAAAGACTAAACCTCACAATCCATGGCTTAGGAGGCCAGTGTCTTAAGCCACTGGGGGTCTTTGTAATCAATATGACCAATACGAACTGATGTAAGAGGTAAAAAACAAAATGTATAATGGCACTTACACATGGAATGAAACTACGCATTAAAAAAATATTTGTTCGCACTTAAATGCTATAAAAAGCTGGTTAGCCGAAAATGTTTTCGATCCATCAACCTCTGGGTTATGGGCCCAGCACGCATCCGCTGCACAACTCTGCTTTCAGCCACTTCAGCAAAGACTAAACTTCACAATCCATGGCTTAGGAGGCCAGTGTCTTAAGCCACTGGGGATCTTTGTAATCAATATGACCAATACGAACTGATGTAAGAGGTAAAAAAAAATGTATAATGGCACTTACACATGGAATGAAACTACGCATTTTTAAAAATATTTGTTGGCACTTAAATGCTATAAAAAGCTGGTTAGCCGAAAATGTTTTCGATCCATCAACCTCTGGGTTATGGGCCCAGCACGCATCCGCTGCACAACTCTGCTTTCAGCCACTTCAGCAAAGACTAAACCTCACAATCCATGGCTTAGGAGGCCAGTGTCTTAAGCCACTGGGGATCTTTGTAATCAATATGACCAATACGAACTGATGTAAGAGGTAAAAAAAAAATGTATAATGGCACTTACACATGGAATGAAACTACGCATTTTTTAAAAATATTTGTTGGCACTTAATGCTATAAAAAGCTGGTTAGCCGAAAATGTTTTCGATCCATCGACCTCTGGGTTATGGACACAGCACGCATCTGCTGGGCCCACAATGTTTCCAACCACCCCAGATGGGACTTGAACCCACAATTCCTGGCTTAGGAGGCCAGTGCCTTATCCATTAGGCCACTGGGCACTGTCTACCTTTCACAACCAGTACGAACTGGTTATGGGCCCAGCATGCATCCGCTGCACAACTCTGCTTTCAGCCACTTCAGCAAAGACTAAACCTCACAATCCATGGCTTAGGAGGCCAGTGTCTTAGGCCACTGGGGATCTTTGTAATCAATATGACCAATACGAACTGATGGAAGATGTAAAAAAAAAAATGTATAATGGCACATACACATGGAATGAAACTACGCATTTTTTTAAAATATTTGTTCGCACTTAAATGCTATAAAAAGCTGGTTAGCAGAAAATGTTTTCGATCCATCAACCTCTGGCTTATGGGCCAGCACGCATCCGCTGCAAAACTCTGCTTTCAGCCACTTCAGCAAAGACTAAACCTCACTCACAATCCATGGCTTAGGAGGCCAGTGTCTTAAGCCACTGGGGGTCTTTGTAATCAATATGACCAATACGAACTGATGTAAGAGGTAAAAAACAAAATGTATAATGGCACTTACACATGGAATGAAACTACGCATTTAAAAAAATATTTGTTCGCACTTAAATGCTATAAAAAGCTGGTTAGCCGAAAATGTTTTCGATCCATCAACCTCTGGGTTATGGGCCCAGCACGCATCCGCTGCACAACTCTGCTTTCAGCCACTTCAGCAAAGACTAAACCTCACAATCCATGGCTTAGGAGGCCAGTGTCTTAAGCCACTGGGGATCTTTGTAATCAATATGACCAATACGAACTGATGTAAGAGGTAAAAAAAAAATGTATAATGGCACTTACACATGGAATGAAACTACGCATTTTTTAAAAATATTTGTTGGCACTTAAATGCTATAAAAAGCTGGTTAGCCGAAAATGTTTTCGATCCATCGACCTCTGGGTTATGGACACAGCACCGCATCTGCTGGGCCACAATGTTTCCAACCACCCCAGATGGGACTTGAACCCACAATTCCTGGCTTAGGAGGCCAGTGCCTTATCCATTAGGCCACTGGGGCACTGTCTACCTTCACAAACCAGTACGAACTGGTTATGGGCCCAGCATGCATCCGCTGCACAACTCTGCTTTCAGCCACTTCAGCAAAGACTAAACCTCACAATCCATGGCTTAGGAGGCCAGTGTCTTAGGCCACTGGGGATCTTTGTAATCAATATGACCAATACGAACTGATGGAAGATGTAAAAAAAAAATGTATAATGGCACATACACATGGAATGAAACTACGCATTTTTTTAAAAATATTTGTTCGCACTTAAATGCTATAAAAAGCTGGTTAGCAGAAAATGTTTCGATCCATCAACCTCTGGCTTATGGGCCCAGCACGCATCCGCTGCAAAACTCTGCTTTCAGCCACTTCAGCAAAGACTAAACCTCACAATCCATGGCTTAGGAGGCCAGTGTCTTAAGCCACTGGGGGTCTTTGTAATCAATATGACCAATACGAACTGATGTAAGAGGTAAAAAACAAAATGTATAATGGCACTTACACATGGAATGAAACTACGCATTTAAAAAAAATATTTGTTCGCACTTAAATGCTATAAAAAGCTGGTTAGCCGAAAATGTTTTCGATCCATCAACCTCTGGGTTATGGGCCCAGCACGCATCCGCTGCAAAACTCTGCTTTCAGCCACTTCAACAAAGACTAAACCTCACAATCCATGGCTTAGGAGGCCAGTGTCTTAAGCCACTGGGGGTCTTTGTAATCAATATGACCAATACGAACTGATGTAAGAGGTAAAAAACAAAATGTATAATGGCACATACACATGGAATGAAACTACGCATTTTTTTAAAATATTTGTTCGCACTTAAATGCTATAAAAAGCTGGTTAGCAGAAAATGTTTTCGATCCATCAACCTCTGGCTTATGGGCCCAGCACGCATCCGCTGCAAAACTCTGCTTTCAGCCACTTCAGCAAAGACTAAACCTCACAATCCATGGCTTAGGAGGCCAGTGTCTTAAGCCACTGGGGGTCTTTGTAATCAATATGACCAATACGAACTGATGTAAGAGGTAAAAAACAAAATGTATAATGGCACTTACACATGGAATGAAACTACGCATTTAAAAAAAATATTTGTTCGCACTTAAATGCTATAAAAAGCTGGTTAGCCGAAAATGTTTTCGATCCATCAACCTCTGGGTTATGGGCCCAGCACGCATCCGCTGCAAAACTCTGCTTTCAGCCACTTCAGCAAAGACTAAACCTCACAATCCATGGCTTAGGAGGCCAGTGTCTTAAGCCACTGGGGGTCTTTGTAATCAATATGACCAATACGAACTGATGTAAGAGGTAAAAAACAAAATGTATAATGGCACTTACACATGGAATGAAACTACGCATTTAAAAAAAATATTTGTTTGCACTTAAATGCTATAAAAAGCTGGTTAGCCGAAAATGTTTTCGATCCATCAACCTCTGGGTTATGGGCCCAGCACGCATCCGCTGCACAACTCTGCTTTCAGCCACTTCAGCAAAGACTAAACCTCACAATCCATGGCTTAGGAGGCCAGTGTCTTAAGCCACTGGGGGTCTTTGTAATCAATATGACCAATACGAACTGATGTAAGAGGTAAAAAACAAAATGTATAATGGCACTTACACATGGAATGAAACTACGCATTTAAATAAAATATTTGTTTGCACTTAAATGCTATAAAAAGCTGGTTAGCCGAAAATGTTATCAATCCATCAACCTCTGGGTTATGGGCCCAGCACGCATCCGCTGCACAACTCTGCTTTCAGCCACTTCAGCAAAGACTAAACCTCACAATCCATGGCTTAGGAGGCCAGTGTCTTAAGCCACTGGGGATCTTTGTAATCAATATGACCAATACGAACTGAGGTATGAGGTAAAAAAAAATGTATAATGGCACTTACACATGTAATGAAACTACGCATTTTTTAAAAATATTTGTTGGCACTTAAATGCTATAAAATGCAGGTTAGCCGAAAATGGTTTCGATCCATGGGTTATGGGCCCAGCACACATCTGCTGGGCCACAATGTTTCCAACCACCCCAGATGGGACTTGAACCCACAATTCCTGGCTTAGGAGGCCAGTGCCTTATCCATTAGGCCACTGGGGCACTGTCTACCTTTCACAACCAGTACGAACTGGTTATGGGCCCAGCATGCATCCGCTGCACAACTCTGCTTTCAGCCACTTCAGCAAAGACTAAACCTCACAATCCATGGCTTAGGAGGCCAGTGTCTTAGGCCACTGGGGATCTTTGTAATCAATATGACCAATACGAACTGATGGAAGATGTAAAAAAAAAAATGTATAATGGCACATACACATGGAATGAAACTACGCATTTTTTAAAAATATTTGTTCGCACTTAAATGCTATAAAAAGCTGGTTAGCAGAAAATGTTTTCGATCCATCAACCTCTGGGTTATGGGCCCAGCACGCATCCGCTGCAAAACTCTGCTTTCAGCCACTTCAGCAAAGACTAAACCTCACAATCCATGGCTTAGGAGGCCAGTGTCTTAAGCCACTGGGGGTCTTTGTAATCAATATGACCAATACGAACTGATGTAAGAGGTAAAAAACAAAATGTATAATGGCACTTACACATGGAATGAAACTACGCATTTTAAAAAAATATTTGTTTGCACTTAAATGCTATAAAAAGCTGGTTAGCCGAAAATGTTTTCGATCCATCAACCTCTGGGTTATGGGCCCAGCACGCATCCGCTGCAAAACTCTGCTTTCAGCCACTTCAGCAAAGACTAAACCTCACAATCCATGGCTTAGGAGGCCAGTGTCTTAAGCCACTGGGGGTCTTTGTAATCAATATGACCAATACGAACTGATGTAAGAGGTAAAAAACAAAATGTATAATGGCACTTACACATGGAATGAAACTACGCATTTTAAAAAAATATTTGTTTGCACTTAAATGCTATAAAAAGCTGGTTAGCCGAAAATGTTTTCGATCCATCAACCTCTGGGTTATGGGCCCAGCACGCATCCACTGCACAACTCTGCTTTCAGCCACTTCAGCAAAGACTAAACCTCACAATCCATGGTTTAGAAGGCCAGTGTCTTAGGCCACTGGGGATATTTGTAATCAATATGACCAATACGAACTGATGGAAGAGGTAAATAATGGCACTTACACATGGAATGAAACTACGCATTTTTTTAAAATATTTGTTCGCACTTAAATGCTATAAAAAGCTGGTTAGCAGAAAATGTTTTCGATCCATCAACCTCTGGCTTATGGGCCCAGCACGCATCCGCTGCAAAACTCTGCTTTCAGCCACTTCAGCAAAGACTAAACCTCACAATCCATGGCTTAGGAGGCCAGTGTCTTAAGCCACTGGGGGTCTTTGTAATCAATATGACCAATACGAACTGATGTAAGAGGTAAAAAACAAAATGTATAATGGCACTTACACATGGAATGAAACTACGCATTTAAAAAAAATATTTGTTCGCACTTAAATGCTATAAAAAGCTGGTTAGCCGAAAATGTTTTCGATCCATCAACCTCTGGGTTATGGGCCCAGCACGCATCCGCTGCACAACTCTGCTTTCAGCCACTTCAGCAAAGACTAAACCTCACAATCCATGGCTTAGGAGGCCAGTGTCTTAAGCCACTGGGGATCTTTGTAATCAATATGACCAATACGAACTGATGTAAGAGGTAAAAAAAAAATGTATAATGGCACTTACACATGGAATGAAACTACGCATTTTTTAAAAATATTTGTTGGCACTTAAATGCTATAAAAAGCTGGTTAGCCGAAAATGTTTTCGATCCATCAACCTCTGGGTTATGGGCCCAGCACGCATCCGCTGCACAACTCTGCTTTCAGCCACTTCAGCAAAGACTAAACCTCACAATCCATGGTTTAGGAGGCCAGTGTCTTAGGCCACTGGGATATTTGTAATCAATATGACCAATACGAACTGATGGAAGAGGTAAATAATGGCACTTACACATGGAATGAAACTACGCATTTTTTTAAAATATTTGTTCGCACTTAAATGCTATAAAAAGCTGGTTAGCAGAAAATGTTTTTCGATCCATCAACCTCTGGCTTATGGGCCCAGCACGCATCCGCTGCAAAACTCTGCTTTCAGCCACTTCAGCAAAGACTAAACCTCACAATCCATGGCTTAGGAGGCCAGTGTCTTAAGCCACTGGGGGTCTTTGTAATCAATATGACCAATACGAACTGATGTAAGAGGTAAAAAACAAAATGTATAATGGCACTTACACATGGAATGAAACTACGCATTTAAAAAAAATATTTGTTCGCACTTAAATGCTATAAAAAGCTGGTTAGCCGAAAATGTTTTCGATCCATCAACCTCTGGGTTATGGGCCCAGCACGCATCCGCTGCACAACTCTGCTTTCAGCCACTTCAGCAAAGACTAAACCTCACAATCCATGGCTTAGGAGGCCAGTGTCTTAAGCCACTGGGGATCTTTGTAATCAATATGACCAATACGAACTGATGTAAGAGGTAAAAAAAAAATGTATAATGGCACTTACACATGGAATGAAACTACGCATTTTTTAAAAATATTTGTTGGCACTTAAATGCTATAAAAAGCTGGTTAGCCGAAAATGTTTTCGATCCATCAACCTCTGGGTTATGGGCCCAGCACGCATCCGCTGCACAACTCTGCTTTCAGCCACTTCAGCAAAGACTAAACCTCACAATCCATGGCTTAGGAGGCCAGTGTCTTAAGCCACTGGGGGTCTTTGTAATCAATATGACCAATACGAACTGATGTAAGAGGTAAAAAACAAAATGTATAATGGCACTTACACATGGAATGAAACTACGCATTTAAAAAAAATATTTGTTCGCACTTAAATGCTATAAAAAGCTGGTTAGCCGAAAATGTTTTCGATCCATCAACCTCTGGGTTATGGGCCCAGCACGCATCCGCTGCACAACTCTGCTTTCAGCCACTTCAGCAAAGACTAAACCTCACAATCCATGGCTTAGGAGGCCAGTGTCTTAAGCCACTGGGGATCTTTGTAATCAATATGACCAATACGAACTGATGTAAGAGGTAAAAAAAAAATGTATAATGGCACTTACACATGGAATGAAACTACGCATTTTTTAAAAATATTAGTTGGCACTTAAATGCTATAAAAAGCTGGTTAGCCGAAAATGTTTTCGATCCATCAACCTCTGGGTTATGGGCCCAGCACGCATCCGCTGCACAACTCTGCTTTCAGCCACTTCAGCAAAGACTAAACCTCACAATCCATGGCTTAGGAGGCCAGTGTCTTAAGCCACTGGGGATCTTTGTAATCAATATGACCAATACGAACTGATGTAAGAGGTAAAAAAAAAATGTATAATGGCACTTACACATGGAATGAAACTACGCATTTTTTAAAAATATTTGTTGGCACTTAAATGCTATAAAAAGCTGGTTAGCCGAAAATGTTTTCGATCCATCGACCTCTGGGTTATGGACACAGCACGCATCTGCTGGGCCACAATGTTTCCAACCACCCCAGATGGGACTTGAACCCACAATTCCTGGCTTAGGAGGCCAGTGCCTTATCCATTAGGCCACTGGGGCACTGTCTACCTTTCACAACCAGTACGAACTGGTTATGGGCCCAGCATGCATCCGCTGCACAACTCTGCTTTCAGCCACTTCAGCAAAGACTAAACCTCACAATCCATGGCTTAGGAGGCCAGTGTCTTAGGCCACTGGGGATCTTTGTAATCAATATGACCAATACGAACTGATGGAAGATGTAAAAAAAAAAATGTATAATGGCACATACACATGGAATGAAACTACGCATTTTTTTAAAATATTTGTTCGCACTTAAATGCTATAAAAAGCTGGTTAGCAGAAAATGTTTTCGATCCATCAACCTCTGGCTTATGGGCCCAGCACGCATCCGCTGCAAAACTCTGCTTTCAGCCACTTCAGCAAAGACTAAACCTCACAATCCATGGCTTAGGAGGCCAGTGTCTTAAGCCACTGGGGGTCTTTGTAATCAATATGACCAATACGAACTGATGTAAGAGGTAAAAAACAAAATGTATAATGGCACTTACACATGGAATGAAACTACGCATTTAAAAAAAATATTTGTTTGCACTTAAATGCTATAAAAAGCTGGTTAGCCGAAAATGTTTTCGATCCATCAACCTCTGGGTTATGGGCCCAGCACGCATCCGCTGCAAAACTCTGCTTTCAGCCACTTCAGCAAAGACTAAACCTCACAATCCATGGCTTAGGAGGCCAGTGTCTTAAGCCACTGGGGGTCTTTGTAATCAATATGACCAATACGAACTGATGTAAGAGGTAAAAAACAAAATGTATAATGGCACTTACACATGGAATGAAACTACGCATTTTAAAAAAATATTTGTTGGCACTTAAATGCTATAAAAAGCTGGTTAGCCGAAAATGTTTTCGATCCATCGACCTCTGGGTTATGGACACAGCACGCATCTGCTGGGCCACAATGTTTCCAACCACCCCAGATGGGACTTGAACCCACAATTCCTGGCTTAGGAGGCCAGTGCCTTATCCATTAGGCCACTGGGGCACTGTCTACCTTTCACAACCAGTACGAACTGGTTATGGGCCCAGCATGCATCCGCTGCACAACTCTGCTTTCAGCCACTTCAGCAAAGACTAAACCTCACAATCCATGGCTTAGGAGGCCAGTGTCTTAGGCCACTGGGGATCTTTGTAATCAATATGACCAATACGAACTGATGGAAGATGTAAAAAAAAAAATGTATAATGGCACATACACATGGAATGAAACTACGCATTTTTTTAAAATATTTGTTCGCACTTAAATGCTATAAAAAGCTGGTTAGCAGAAAATGTTTTCGATCCATCAACCTCTGGCTTATGGGCCCAGCACGCATCCGCTGCAAAACTCTGCTTTCAGCCACTTCAGCAAAGACTAAACCTCACAATCCATGGCTTAGGAGGCCAGTGTCTTAAGCCACTGGGGGTCTTTGTAATCAATATGACCAATACGAACTGATGTAAGAGGTAAAAAACAAAATGTATAATGGCACTTACACATGGAATGAAACTACGCATTTAAAAAAAATATTTGTTCGCACTTAAATGCTATAAAAAGCTGGTTAGCCGAAAATGTTTTCGATCCATCAACCTCTGGGTTATGGGCCCAGCACGCATCCGCTGCAAAACTCTGCTTTCAGCCACTTCAACAAAGACTAAACCTCACAATCCATGGCTTAGGAGGCCAGTGTCTTAAGCCACTGGGGGTCTTTGTAATCAATATGACCAATACGAACTGATGTAAGAGGTAAAAAACAAAATGTATAATGGCACATACACATGGAATGAAACTACGCATTTTTTTAAAATATTTGTTCGCACTTAAATGCTATAAAAAGCTGGTTAGCAGAAAATGTTTTCGATCCATCAACCTCTGGCTTATGGGCCCAGCACGCATCCGCTGCAAAACTCTGCTTTCAGCCACTTCAGCAAAGACTAAACCTCACAATCCATGGCTTAGGAGGCCAGTGTCTTAAGCCACTGGGGGTCTTTGTAATCAATATGACCAATACGAACTGATGTAAGAGGTAAAAAACAAAATGTATAATGGCACTTACACATGGAATGAAACTACGCATTTAAAAAAAATATTTGTTCGCACTTAAATGCTATAAAAAGCTGGTTAGCCGAAAATGTTTTCGATCCATCAACCTCTGGGTTATGGGCCCAGCACGCATCCGCTGCAAAACTCTGCTTTCAGCCACTTCAGCAAAGACTAAACCTCACAATCCATGGCTTAGGAGGCCAGTGTCTTAAGCCACTGGGGGTCTTTGTAATCAATATGACCAATACGAACTGATGTAAGAGGTAAAAAACAAAATGTATAATGGCACTTACACATGGAATGAAACTACGCATTTAAAAAAAATATTTGTTTGCACTTAAATGCTATAAAAAGCTGGTTAGCCGAAAATGTTTTCGATCCATCAACCTCTGGGTTATGGGCCCAGCACGCATCCGCTGCACAACTCTGCTTTCAGCCACTTCAGCAAAGACTAAACCTCACAATCCATGGCTTAGGAGGCCAGTGTCTTAAGCCACTGGGGATCTTTGTAATCAATATGACCAATACGAACTGAGGTAAGAGGTAAAAAAAAAAATGTATAATGGCACTTACACATGTAATGAAACTACGCATTTTTTAAAAATATTTGTTGGCACTTAAATGCTATAAAATGCAGGTTAGCCGAAAATGGTTTCGATCCATGGGTTATGGGCCCAGCACACATCTGCTGGGCCACAATGTTTCCAACCACCCCAGATGGGACTTGAACCCACAATTCCTGGCTTAGGAGGCCAGTGCCTTATCCATTAGGCCACTGGGGCACTGTCTACCTTTCACAACCAGTACGAACTGGTTATGGGCCCAGCATGCATCCGCTGCACAACTCTGCTTTCAGCCACTTCAGCAAAGACTAAACCTCACAATCCATGGCTTAGGAGGCCAGTGTCTTAGGCCACTGGGGATCTTTGTAATCAATATGACCAATACGAACTGATGGAAGATGTAAAAAAAAAAATGTATAATGGCACATACACATGGAATGAAACTACGCATTTTTTAAAAATATTTGTTCGCACTTAAATGCTATAAAAAGCTGGTTAGCAGAAAATGTTTTCGATCCATCAACCTCTGGGTTATGGGCCCAGCACGCATCCGCTGCAAAACTCTGCTTTCAGCCACTTCAGCAAAGACTAAACCTCACAATCCATGGCTTAGGAGGCCAGTGTCTTAAGCCACTGGGGGTCTTTGTAATCAATATGACCAATACGAACTGATGTAAGAGGTAAAAAACAAAATGTATAATGGCACTTACACATGGAATGAAACTACGCATTTAAAAAAAATATTTGTTTGCACTTAAATGCTATAAAAAGCTGGTTAGCCGAAAATGTTTTTGATCCATCAACCTCTGGGTTATGGGCCCAGCACGCATCCGCTGCACAACTCTGCTTTCAGCCACTTCAGCAAAGACGAAACCTCACAATCCATGGCTTAGGAGGCCAGTGTCTTAGGCCACTGGGGATATTTGTAATCAATATGACCAATACGAACTGATGGAAGAGGTAAAAAAAAAATGTATAATGGCACTTACACATGGAATGAAACAACGCATTTTTTAAAAATATTTGTTCGCACTTAAATGCTATAAAAAGCTGGTTAGCCGAAAATGTTTTCGATCCATCAACCTCTGGGTTATGGGCCCAGCACGCATCCGCTGCAAAACTCTGCTTTCAGCCACTTCAGCAAAGACTAAACCTCACAATCCATGGCTTAGGAGGCCAGTGTCTTAAGCCACTGGGGATCTTTGTAATCAATATGACCAATACGAACTGATGTAAGAGGTTAAAAAAAATGTATAATGGCACTTACACATGGAATGAAACTACGCATTTTTAAAAAATATTTGTTGGCACTTAAATGCTATAAAAAGCTGGTTAGCCGAAAATGGTTTCGATCCATCAACCTCTGGGTTATGGTTCCAGCACGCATCCGCTGCAAAACTCTGCTTTCAGCCACTTCAGCAAAGACTAAACCTCACAATCCATGGCTTAGGAGGCCAGTGTCTTAAGCCACTGGGGATCTTTGTAATCAATATGACCAATACGAACTGATGTAAGAGGTTAAAAAAAAATGTATAATGGCACTTACACATGGAATGAAACTACGCATTTTTAAAAATATTTGTTGGCACTTAAATGCTATAAAAAGCAGGTTAGCCGAAAATGGTTTCGATCCATGGGTTATGGGCCCAGCACGCATCTGCTGGGCCACAATGTTTCCAACCACCCACAATTCCCACAATTCCTGGCTTAGGAGGCCAGTGCCTTATCCATTAGGCCACTGGGGCACTGTCTACCTTTCACAACCAGTACGAACTGGTTATGGGCCCAGCATGCATCCGCTGCACAACTCTGCTTTCAGCCACTTCAGCAAAGACTAAACCTCACAATCCATGGCTTAGGAGGCCAGTGTCTTAGGCCACTGGGGATCTTTGTAATCAATATGACCAATACGAACTGATGGAAGATGTAAAAAAAAAATGTATAATGGCACATACACATGGAATGAAACTACGCTTTTTTTAAAAATATTTGTTCGCACTTAAATGCTATAAAAAGCTGGTTAGCAGAAAATGTTTTCGATCCATCAACCTCTGGGTTATGGGCCCAGCACGCATCCGCTGCAAAACTCTGCTTTCAGCTTCTTCATTAAAGACTAAACCTCACAATCCATGGCTTAGGAGGCCAGTGTCTTAAGCCACTGGGGGTCTTTGTAATCAATATGACCAATACGAACTGATGTAAGAGGTAAAAAACAAAATGTATAATGGCACTTACACATGGAATGAAACTACGCATTTAAAAAAAATATTTGTTTGCACTTAAATGCTATAAAAAGCTGGTTAGCCGAAAATGTTTTCGATCCATCAACCTCTGGGTTATGGGCCCAGCACGCATCCGCTGCACAACTCTGCTTTCAGCCACTTCAGCAAAGACTAAACCTCACAATCCATGGCTTAGGCCAGTGTCTTAGGCCACTGGGGATATTTGTAATCAATATGACCAATACGAACTGATGGAAGAGGTAAAAAAAAAATGTATAATGGCACTTACACATGGAATGAAACAACGCATTTTTTAAAAATATTTGTTCGCACTTAAATGCTATAAAAAGCTGGTTAGCCGAAAATGTTTTCGATCCATCAACCCCTGGGTTATGGGCCCAGCACGCATCCGCTGCAAAAGTCTGCTTTCAGCCACTTCAGCAAAGACTAAACCTCACAATCCATGGCTTAGGAGGCCAGTGTCTTAAGCCACTGGGGATCTTTGTAATCAATATGACCAATACGAACTGATGTAAGAGGTTAAAAAAAAATGTATAATGGCACTTACACATGGAATGAAACTACGCATTTTTTAAAAATATTTGTTGGCACTTAAATGCTATAAAAAGCTGGTTAGCCGAAAATGGTTTCGATCCATCAACCTCTGGGTTATGGGCCCAGCACGCATCTGCTGGGCCACAATGTTTTCAACCACCCCAGATGGGACTTGAACCCACAATTCCTGGCTTAGGAGGCCAGTGCCTTATCCATTAGGCCACTGGGGCACTGTCTACCTTTCACAACCAGTACGAACTGGTTATGGGCCCAGCATGCATCCGCTGCACAACTCTGCTTTCAGCCACTTCAGCAAAGACTAAACCTCACAATCCATGGCTTAGGAGGCCAGTGTCTTAAGCCACTGGGGGTCTTTGTAATCAATATGACCAATACGAACTGATGTAAGAGGTAAAAAACAAAATGTATAATGGCACTTACACATGGAATGAAACTACGCATTTAAAAAAAATATTTGTTTGCACTTAAATGCTATAAAAAGCTGGTTAGCCGAAAATGTTTTCGATCCATCAACCTCTGGGTTATGGGCCCAGCACGCATCCGCTGCACAACTCTGCTTTCAGCCACTTCAGCAAAGACTAAACCTCACAATCCATGGCTTAGGCCAGTGTCTTAGGCCACTGGGGATATTTGTAATCAATATGACCAATACGAACTGATGGAAGAGGTAAAAAAAAAATGTATAATGGCACATACACATGGAATGAAACTACGCTTTTTTTAAAAATATTTGTTCGCACTTAAATGCTATAAAAAGCTGGTTAGCAGAAAATGTTTTCGATCCATCAACCTCTGGGTTATGGGCCCAGCACGCATCCGCTGCAAAACTCTGCTTTCAGCTTCTTCAGCAAAGACTAAACCTCACAATCCAAGGCTTAGGAGGCCAGTGTCTTAAGCCACTGGGGGTCTTTGTAATCAATATGACCAATACGAACTGATGTAAGAGGTAAAAAACAAAATGTATAATGGCACTTACACATGGAATGAAACTACGCATTTAAAAAAAATATTTGTTTGCACTTAAATGCTATAAAAAGCTGGTTAGCCGGAAATTTTTCGATCCATCAACCTCTGGGTTATGGGCCCAGCACGCATCCGCTGCACAACTCTGCTTTCAGCCACTTCAGCAAAGACTAAACCTCACAATCCATGGCTTAGGCCAGTGTCTTAGGCCACTGGGGATATTTGTAATCAATATGACCAATACGAACTGATGGAAGAGGTAAAAAAAAAATGTATAATGGCACTTACACATGGAATGAAACAACGCATTTTTTAAAAATATTTGTTCGCACTTAAATGCTATAAAAAGCTGGTTAGCCGAAAATGTTTTCGATCCATCAACCTCTGGGTTATGGGCCCAGCACGCATCCGCTGCAAAACTCTGCTTTCAGCCACTTCAGCAAAGACTAAACCTCACAATCCATGGCTTAGGAGGCCAGTGTCTTAAGCCACTGGGGGTCTTTGTAATCAATATGACCAATACGAACTGATGTAAGAGGTAAAAAACAAAATGTATAATGGCACTTACACATGGAATGAAACTACGCATTTAAAAAAAATATTTGTTTGCACTTAAATGCTATAAAAAGCTGGTTAGCCGAAAATTTTTCGATCCATCAACCTCTGGGTTATGGGCCCAGCACGCATCCGCTGCACAACTCTGCTTTCAGCCACTTCAGCAAAGACTAAACCTCACAATCCATGGCTTAGGCCAGTGTCTTAGGCCACTGGGGATATTTGTAATCAATATGACCAATACGAACTGATGGAAGAGGTAAAAAAAAAATGTATAATGGCACTTACACATGGAATGAAACAACGCATTTTTTAAAAATATTTGTTCGCACTTAAATGCTATAAAAAGCTGGTTAGCCGAAAATGTTTTCGATCCATCAACCTCTGGGTTATGGGCCCAGCACGCATCCGCTGCAAAACTCTGCTTTCAGCCACTTCAGCAAAGACTAAACCTCACAATCCATGGCTTAGGAGGCCAGTGTCTTAAGCCACTGGGGATCTTTGTAATCAATATGACCAATACGAACTGATGTAAGAGGTTAAAAAAAAATGTATAATGGCACTTACACATGGAATGAAACTACGCATTTTTTAAAAATATTTGTTGGCACTTAAATGCTATAAAAAGCTGGTTAGCCGAAAATGGTTTCGATCCATCTACCTCTGGGTTATGGGCCCAGCACGCATCTGCTGGGCCACAATGTTTTCAACCACCCCAGCTGGGACTTGAACCCACAATTCCTGGCTTAGGAGGCCAGTGCCTTATCCATTAGGCCACTGGGGCACTGTCTACCTTTCACAACCAGTACGAACTGGTTATGGGCCCAGCATGCATCCGCTGCACAACTCTGCTTTCAGCCACTTCAGCAAAGACTAAACCTCACAATCCATGGCTTAGGAGGCCAGTGTCTTAGGCCACTGGGGATCTTTGTAATCAATATGACCAATACGAACTGATGGAAGATGTAAAAAAAAAAAAGTATAATGGCACATACACATGGAATGAAACTACGCATTTTTTAAAAATATTTGTTCGCACTTAAATGCTATAAAAAGCTGGTTAGCAGAAAAAGTTTTCGATCCATCAACCTCTGGGTTATGGGCCCAGCACGCATCCGCTGCAAAACTCTGCTTTCAGCCACTTCAGCAAAGACTAAACCTCACAATCCATGGCTTAGGAGGCCAGTGTCTTAAGCCACTGGGGGTCTTTGTACTCAATATGACCAATACGAACTGATGTAAGAGGTAAAAAACAAAATGTATAATGGCACTTAAACATGGAATGAAACTACGCATTTAAAAAAAATATTTGTTTGCACTTAAATGCTATAAAAAGCTGGTTAGCAGAAAATGTTTTCGATCCATCAACCTCTGGGTTATGGGCCCAGCACGCATCCGCTGCACAACTCAGCTTTCAGCCACTTCAGCAAAGACTAAACCTCACAATCCATGGTTTAGGAGGCCAGTGTCTTAGGCCACTGGGGATATTTGTAATCAATATGACCAATACGAACTGATGGAAGAGGTAAAAAACAAAATGTATAATGGCACTTACACATGGAATGAAACTACGCATTTAAAAAAAATATTTGTTTGCACTTAAATGCTATAAAAAGCTGGTTAGCCGAAAATGGGTCTTTGTAATCAATATGACCAATACGAACTGATGGAAGAGGTAAAAAACAAAATGTATTATGGCACTTAAACATGGAATGAAACTACGCATTTAAAAAAAATATTTGTTCGCACTTAAATGCTATAAAAAGCTGGTTAGCCGAAATTGTTTTCGATCCATCGACCTCTGGGTTATGGACACAGCACGCTTCTGCTGGGCCACAATGTTTACAACCACCCCAGATGGGACTTGAACCCACAATTCCTGGCTTAGGAGGCCAGTGCCTTATCCATTAGGCCACTGGGGCACTGTCTACGTTTCACAACCAGTACGAACTGGTTATGGGCCCAGCATGCATCCGCTGCACAACTCTGCTTTCAGCCACTTCAGCAAAGACTAAACCTCACAATCCATGGTTTAGGAGGCCAGTGTCTTAGGCCACTGGGGATATTCGTAATCAATATGACCAATACGAACTGATGTAAGAGGTATAAAAAAAATTTATAATGGCACTTACACATGGAATGAAACTACGCATTTAAAAAAAATATTTGTTCACACTTAAATGCTATAAAAAGCTGGTTAGCCGAAAATGTTTTCGATCCATCAACCTCTGGGTTATGGGCCCAGCACGCATCCGCTGCACAACTCTGCTTTCAGCCACTTCAGCAAAGACTAAACCTCACAATCCATGGCTTAGGAGGCCAGTGTCTTAGGCCACTGGGGATATTTGTAATCAATATGACCAATACGAACAGATGGAAGAGGTAAAAAAAAAATGTATAATGGCACTTACACATGGAATGAAACTACGCATTTTAAAAAAATATTTGTTGGCACTTAAATGCTATAAAAAGCTGGTTAGCCGAAAATGTTTTCGATCCACCAACCTCTGGGTTATGGGCCCAGCATGCATCCGCTGCACAACTCTGCTTTCAGCCACTTCAGCAAAGACTAAACCTCACAATCCATGGCTTAGGAGGCCAGTGTCTTAGGCCACTGGGGATCTTTGTAATCAATATGACCAATACGAACTGATGGAAGATGTAAAAAAAAAAAATGTATAATGGCACATACACATGGAATGAAACTACGCATTTTTTAAAAATATTTGTTCGCACTTAAATGCTATAAAAAGCTGGTTAGCAGAAAATGTTTTCGATCCATCAACCTCTGGGTTATGGGCCCAGCACGCATCCGCTGCAAAACTCTGCTTTCAGCCACTTCAGCAAAGACTAAACCTCACAATCCATGGCTTAGGAGGCCAGTGTCTTAAGCCACTGGGGATCTTTGTAATCAATATGACCAATACGAACTGATGTAACAGGTAAAAAACAAAATGTATAATGGCACTTACACATGGAATGAAACTACGCATTTTTTAAAAATATTTGTTCACACTTAAATGCTATAAAAAGCTGGTTAGCAGAAAATGTTTTCGATCCATAAACCTCTGGGTTATGGGCCCAGCACGCATCCGCTGCACAACTCTGCTTTCAGCCACTTCAGCAAAGACTAAACCTCACAATCCATGGCTTAGGAGGCCAGTGTCTTAGGCCACTGGGGATATTTGTAATCAATATGACCAATACGAACTGATGGAAGAGGTAAAAAAAAAATGTATAATGGCACCTACACATGGAATGAAACTACGCATTTAAAAAAAATATTTGTTGGCACTTAAATGCTATAAAAAGCTGGTTAGCAGAAAATGTTTTCGATCCATCAACCTCTGGGTTATGGGCCCAGCACGCATCCGCTGCACAACTCTGCTTTCAGCCACTTCAGCAAAGACTAAACCTCACAATCCATGGCTTAGGAGGTCAGTGTCTTAGGCCACTGGGGATCTTTGTAATCAATATGACCAATATGAACTGATGGAAGAGGTAACAAAAAATGTATAATGGCACTTACACATGGAAGGAAACTACGCATTTAAAAAAAATATTTGTTTGAACTTAAATGCTATAAAAAGCTGGTTAGCAGAAAATGTTTTCGATCCATCAACCTCTGGGTTATGGGCCCAGCACGCATCCGCTGCACAACTCTGCTTTCAGCCACTTCAGCAAAGACTAAACCTCACAATCCATGGCTTAGGAGGCCAGTGTCTTAGGCCACTGGGGATCTTTGTAATCAATATGACCAATACGAACTGATGGAAGAGGTAAAAAAAAAAAAGTATAATGGCACTTACACATGGAATGAAACTACGCATTTAAAAAAAATATTTGTTCGAACTTAAATGCTATAAAAAGCTGGTTAGCAGAAAATGTTTTCGATCCATCAACCTCTGGGTTATGGGCCCAGCACGCATCCGCTGCACATCTCTGCTTTCAGCCACTTCAGCAAAGACTAAACCTCACAATCCATGGCTTAGGAGGCCAGTGTCTTAGGCCACTGGGGATCTTTGTAATCAATATGACCAATACGAACTGATGGAAGAGGTAAAAAAAAATGTATAATGGCACTTACACATGGAATGAAACTACGCATTTTAAAAATATTTGTTTGCACTTAAATGCTATAAAAAGCTGGTTAGCAGAAAATGTTTTCGATCCATCAACCTCTGGGTTATGGGCCCAGCACGCATCCGCTGCACAACTCTGCTTTCAGCCACTTCAGCAAAGACTAAACCTCACAATCCATGGCTTAGGAGGCCAGTGTCTTAGGCCACTGGGGATCTTTGTAATCAATATGACCAATACGAACTGATGGAAGAGGTAAAAAAAAAAGTATAATGGCACCTACACATGGAATGAAACTACGCATTTAAAAAAAATATTTGTTTGAACTTAAATGCTATAAAAAGCTGGTTAGCAGAAAATGTTTTCGATCCATCAACCTCTGGGTTATGGGCCCAGCACGCATCCGCTGCACAACTCTGCTTTCAGCCACTTCAGCAAAGACTAAACCTCACAATCCATGGCTTAGGAGGCCAGTGTCTTAGGCCACTGGGGATCTTTGTAATCAATATGACCAATACGAACTGATGGAAGAGGTAAAAAAATATATATATAATGGCACCTACACATGGAATGAAACTACGCATTTAAAAAAAATATTTGTTCGAACTTAAATGCTATAAAAAGCTGGTTAGCAGAAAATGTTTTCGATCCATCAACCTCTGGGTTATGGGCCCAGCACGCATCCGCTGCACAACTCTGCTTTCAGCCACTTCAGCAAAGACTAAACCTCACAATCCATGGCTTAGGAGGCCAGTGTCTTAGGCCACTGGGGATCTTTGTAATCAATATGACCAATACGAACTGATGGAAGAGGTAAAAAAAAAAAAGTATAATGGCACTTACACATGGAATGAAACTACGCATTTTAAAAAAATATTTGTTCGAACTTAAATGCTATAAAAAGCTGGTTAGCAGAAAATGTTTTCGATCCATCAACCTCTGGGTTATGGGCCCAGCACGCATCCTCTGCACAACTCTGCCTTCAGCCACTTCAGCAAAGACTAAACCTCACAATCCATGGCTTAGGAGGCCAGTGTCTTAGGCCACTGGGGATCTTTGTAATCAATATGACCAATACGAACTGATGGAAGACGTAAAAAAAAAATGTATAATGGTACTTACACATGGAATGAAACTACGCATTTAAAAAAAATATTTGTTCGCACTTAAATGCTATAAAAAGCTGGTTAGCAGAAAATGTTTTTGATCCATCAACCTCTGGGTTATGGACCCAGCACGCATCCGCTGCACAACTCTGCTTTCAGCCACTTCAGCAAAGACTAAACCTCACAATCCATGGCTTAGGAGGCCAGTGTCTAATCGATATGACCAATACGAACTGATGGAAGAGGTAAAAAAAAATTTATAATGGCACTTACACATGGAATGAAACTACGCTTTTAAAAAAAAAAAAATTTTGGCACTTAAATGCTATGGTTAAAAAAAAAAAGTATAATGGCACTTACACATGGAATGAAACTACGCATTTAAAAAAAATATTTGTTTGAACTTAAATGCTATAAAAAGCTGGTTAGCAGAAAATGTTTTCGATCCATCAACCTCTGGGTTATGGGCCCAGCACGCATCCGCTGCACATCTCTGCTTTCAGCCACTTCAGCAAAGACTAAACCTCACAATCCATGGCTTAGGAGGCCAGTGTCTTAGGCCACTGGGGATCTTTGTAATCAATATGACCAATACGAACTGATGGAAGAGGTAAAAAAAAATGTATAATGGCACTTACACATGGAATGAAACTACGCATTTTAAAAATATTTGTTTGCACTTAAATGCTATAAAAAGCTGGTTAGCAGAAAATGTTTTCGATCCATCAACCTCTGGGTTATGGGCCCAGCACGCATCCGCTGCACAACTCTGCTTTCAGCCACTTCAGCAAAGACTAAACCTCACAATCCATGGCTTAGGAGGCCAGTGTCTTAGGCCACTGGGGATCTTTGTAATCAATATGACCAATACGAACTGATGGAAGAGGTAAAAAAAAATGTATAATGGCACTTACACATGGAATGAAACTACGCATTTAAAAAAAATATTTGTTTGCACTTAAATGCTATAAAAAGCTGGTTAGCAGAAAATGTTTTCGATCCATCAACCTCTGGGTTATGGGCCCAGCACGCATCCGCTGCACAACTCTGCTTTCAGCCACTTCAGCAAAGACTAAACCTCACAATCCATGGCTTAGGAGGCCAGTGTCTTAGGCCACTGGGGATCTTTGTAATCAATATGACCAATACGAACTGATGGAAGAGGTAAAAAAAAATGTATAATGGCACTTACACATGGAAGGAAACTACGCATTTAAAAAAAAATATTTGTTGGCACTTAAATGCTATGGTTAGCAGAAAATGTTTTTGATCCATCGACCACTGGGTAATGGACCTAGCACGCTTCTGCTGGGCCACAATGTTTCCGACCACCCCAGATGGGACTTGAACCCACAATTTCTGGCTTAGGAGGCCAGTGCCTTATCCATTAGGCCACTGGAGCAATGTCTACCTTTCCCAACCAGTACGAACTGGTTATGGGCCCAGCACGCATCCGCTGCACAACTCTGCTTTCAGCCACTTCAGCAAAGACTAAACCTCACAATCCATGGCTTAGGAGGCCAGTGTCTTAGGCCACTGGGGATCTTTGTAATCAATATGACCAATAAGAACTGATGGAAGAGGTAAAAAAAAATGTATAATGGCACTTACACATGGAATGAAACTACGCATTTAAAAAAAATATTTGTTTGCACTTAAATGCTATAAAAAGCTGGTTAGCAGAAAATGTTTTCGATCCATCAACCTCTGGGTTATGGGCCCAGCACGCATCCGCTGCACAACTCTGCTTTCAGCCACTTCAGCAAAGACTAAACCTCACAATCCATGGCTTAGGAGGCCAGTGTCTAATCGATATGACCAATACGAACTGATGGAAGAGGTAAAAAAAAATGTATAATGGCACTTACACATGGAATGAAACTACGCATTTAAAAAAAATATTTGTTTGCACTTAAATGCTATAAAAAGCTGGTTAGCAGAAAATGTTTTCGATCCATCAACCTCTGGGTTATGGGCCCAGCACGCATCCGCTGCACAACTCTGCTTTCAGCCACTTCAGCAAAGACTAAACCTCACAATCCATGGCTTAGGAGGCCAGTGTCTTAGGCCACTGGGGATCTTTGTAATCAATATGACCAATACGAACTGATGGAAGAGGTAAATTTTTTTTTTATAATGGCACTTACACATGGAATGAAACTACGCATTTAAAAAAAATATTTGTTTGCACTTAAATGCTATAAAAAGCTGGTTAGCAGAAAATGTTTTCGATCCATCAACCTCTGGGTTATGGGCCCAGCACGCATCCGCTGCACAACTCTGCTTTCAGCCACTTCAGCAAAGACTAAACCTCACAATCCATGGCTTAGGAGGCCAGTGTCTAATCGATATGACCAATACGAACTGATGGAAGAGGTAAAAAAAAATGTATAATGGCACTTACACATGGAATGAAACTACGCATTTTAAAAAAATATTTGTTCGCACTTAAATGCTATAAAAAGCTGGTTAGCAGAAAATGTTTTTGATCCATCAACCTCTGGGTTATGGACCCAGCAGGCATCCGCTGCACAACTCTGCTTTCAGCCACTTCAGCAAAGACTAAACCTCACAATCCATGGCTTAGGAGGCCAGTGTCTAATCGATATGACCAATACGAACTGATGGAAGAGGTAAAAAAAAATGTATAATGGCACTTACACATGGAATGAAACTACGCTTTTAAAAAAAAAAAATTTTGGCACTTAAATGCTATGGTTAGCAGAAAATGTTTTTGATCCATCGACCACTGGGTAATGGACCAAGCACGCTTCTGCTGAGCCACAATGTTTCCAACAACCCCAGATGGGACTTGAACCCACAATTCCTGGCTTAGGAGGCCAGTGCCTTATCCATTAGGCCACTGGAGCAATGTCTACCTTTCCCAACCAGTACGAACTGGTTATGGGCCCAGCACGCATCCGCTGCACAACTCTGCTTTCAGCCACTTCAGCAAAGACTAAACCTCACAATCCATGGCTTAGGAGGCCAGTGTCTTAGGCCACTGGGGATCTTTGTAATCAATATGACCAATAAGAACTGATGGAAGAGGTAAAAAAAAATGTATAATGGCACTTACACATGGAATGAAACTACGCATTTAAAAAAAATATTTTTTTGCACTTAAATGCTATAAAAAGCTGGTTAGCAGAAAATGTTTTCGATCCATCAACCTCTGGGTTATGGGCCCAGCACGCATCCGCTGCACAACTCTGCTTTCAGCCACTTCAGCAAAGACTAAACCTCACAATCCATGGCTTAGGAGGCCAGTGTCTAATCGATATGACCAATACGAACTGATGGAAGAGGTAAAAAAAAATGTATAATGGCACTTACACATGGAATGAAACTACGCATTTAAAAAAAATATTTCTTTGCACTTAAATGCTATAAAAAGCTGGTTAGCAGAAAATGTTTTCGATCCATCAACCTCTGGGTTATGGGCCCAGCACGCATCCGCTGCACAACTCTGCTTTCAGCCACTTCAGCAAAGACTAAACCTCACAATCCATGGCTTAGGAGGCCAGTGTCTTAGGCCACTGGGGATCTTTGTAATCAATATGACCAATACGAACTGATGGAAGAGGTAAAAAAATTTTTTATAATGACACTTACACATGGAATGAAACTACGCATTTAAAAAAAATATTTGTTTGCACTTAAATGCTATAAAAAGCTGGTTAGCAGAAAATGTTTTTGATCCATCAACCTCTGGGTTATGGACCCAGCAGGCATCCGCTGCACAACTCTGCTTTCAGCCACTTCAGCAAAGACTAAACCTCACAATCCATGGCTTAGGAGGCCAGTGTCTAATCGATATGACCAATACGAACTGATGGAAGAGGTAAAAAAAAATGTATAATGGCACTTACACATGGAATGAAACTACGCATTTAAAAAAAATATTTGTTCGCACTTAAATGCTATAAAAAGCTGGTTAGCAGAAAATGTTTTTGATCCATCAACCTCTGGGTTATGGACCCAGCAGGCATCCGCTGCACAACTCTGCTTTCAGCCACTTCAGCAAAGACTAAACCTCACAATCCATGGCTTAGGAGGCCAGTGTCTAATCGATATGACCAATACGAACTGATGGAAGAGGTAAAAAAAAATGTATAATGGCACTTACACATGGAATGAAACTACGCTTTTAAAAAAAAAAAATTTTGGCACTTAAATGCTATGGTTAGCAGAAAATGTTTTTGATCCATCGACCACTGGGTAATGGACCAAGCACGCTTCTGCTGAGCCACAATGTTTCCAACAACCCCAGATGGGACTTGAACCCACAATTCCTGGCTTAGGAGGCCAGTGCCTTATCCATTAGGCCACTGGGGCAATGTCTACCTTTCCCAACCAGTACGAACTGGTTATGGGCCCAGCACGCATCCGCTGCACAACTCTGCTTTCAGCCACTTCAGCAAAGACTAAACCTCACAATCCATGGCTTAGGAGGCCAGTGTCTTAGGCCACTGGGGATCTTTGTAATCAATATGACCAATACGAACTGATGGAAGAGGTAAAAAAAAATGTATAATGGCACTTACACATGGAATGAAACTACGCATTTAAAAAAAAATATTTGTTGGCACTTAAATGCTATGGTTAGCAGAAAATGTTTTCGATCCATCGACCACTGGGTAATGGACCTAGCACGCTTCTGCTGGGCCACAATGTTTCCGACGACCCCAGATGGGACTTGAACCCACAATTTCTGGCTTAGGAGGCCAGTGCCTTATCCATTAGGCCACTGGAGCAATGTCTACCTTTCCCAACCAGTACGAACTGGTTATGGGCCCAGCACGCATCCGCTGCACAACTCTGCTTTCAGCCACTTCAGCAAAGACTAAACCTCACAATCCATGGCTTAGGAGGCCAGTGTCTTAGGCCACTGGGGATCTTTGTAATCAATATGACCAATAAGAACTGATGGAAGAGGTAAAAAAAAATGTATAATGGCACTTACACATGGAATGAAACTACGCATTTAAAAAAAATATTTTTTTGCACTTAAATGCTATAAAAAGCTGGTTAGCAGAAAATGTTTTCGATCCATCAACCTCTGGGTTATGGGCCCAGCACGCATCCGCTGCACAACTCTGCTTTCAGCCACTTCAGCAAAGACTAAACCTCACAATCCATGGCTTAGGAGGCCAGTGTCTAATCGATATGACCAATACGAACTGATGGAAGAGGTAAAAAAAAATGTATAATGGCACTTACACATGGAATGAAACTACGCATTTAAAAAAAATATTTGTTTGCACTTAAATGCTATAAAAAGCTGGTTAGCAGAAAATGTTTTCGATCCATCAACCTCTGGGTTATGGGCCCAGCACGCATCCGCTGCACAACTCTGCTTTCAGCCACTTCAGCAAAGACTAAACCTCACAATCCATGGCTTAGGAGGCCAGTGTCTTAGGCCACTGGGGATCTTTGTAATCAATATGACCAATACGAACTGATGGAAGAGGTAAAAATTTTTTTATAATGGCACTTACACATGGAATGAAACTACGCATTTAAAAAAAATATTTGTTTGCACTTAAATGCTATAAAAAGCTGGTTAGCAGAAAATGTTTTTGATCCATCAACCTCTGGGTTATGGACCCAGCAGGCATCCGCTGCACAACTCTGCTTTCAGCCACTTCAGCAAAGACTAAACCTCACAATCCATGGCTTAGGAGGCCAGTGTCTAATCGATATGACCAATACGAACTGATGGAAGAGGTAAAAAAAAATGTATAATGGCACTTACACATGGAATGAAACTACGCATTTAAAAAAAATATTTGTTTGCACTTAAATGCTATAAAAAGCTGGTTAGCAGAAAATGTTTTCGATCCATCAACCTCTGGGTTATGGGCCCAGCACGCATCCGCTGCACAACTCTGCTTTCAGCCACTTCAGCAAAGACTAAACCTCACAATCCATGGCTTAGGAGGCCAGTGTCTTAGGCCACTGGGGATCTTTGTAATCAATATGACCAATACGAACTGATGGAAGAGGTAAAAAATTTTTTTATAATGGCACTTACACATGGAATGAAACTACGCATTTAAAAAAAATATTTGTTTGCACTTAAATGCTATAAAAAGCTGGTTAGCAGAAAATGTTTTTGATCCATCAACCTCTGGGTTATGGACCCAGCAGGCATCCGCTGCACAACTCTGCTTTCAGCCACTTCAGCAAAGACTAAACCTCACAATCCATGGCTTAGGAGGCCAGTGTCTAATCGATATGACCAATACGAACTGATGGAAGAGGTAAAAAAAAATGTATAATGGCACTTACACATGGAATGAAACTACGCTTTTAAAAAAAAAAAAAATTTGGCACTTAAATGCTATGGTTAGCAGAAAATGTTTTTGATCCATCGACCACTGGGTAATGGACCAAGCACGCTTCTGCTGAGCCACAATGTTTCCAACAACCCCAGATGGGACTTGAACCCACAATTCCTGGCTTAGGAGGCCAGTGCCTTATCCATTAGGCCACTGGGGCAATGTCTACCTTTCCCAACCAGTACGAACTGGTTATGAGCCCAGCACGCATCCGCTGCACAACTCTGCTTTCAGCCACTTCAGCAAAGACTAAACCTCACAATCCATGGCTTAGGAGGCCAGTGTCTTAGGCCACTGGGGATCTTTGTAATCAATATGACCAATACAAACTGATGGAAGAGGTAAAAAAAAATGTATAATGGCACTTACACATGGAATGAAACTACGCATTTAAAAAAAAATATTTGTTGGCACTTAAATGCTATGGTTAGCAGAAAATGTTTTCGATCCATCGACCACTGGGTAATGGACCTAGCACGCTTCTGCTGGGCCACAATGTTTCCGACGACCCCAGATGGGACTTGAACCCACAATTTCTGGCTTAGGAGGCCAGTGCCTAATCCATTAGGCCACTGGAGCAATGTCTACCTTTCCCAACCAGTACGAACTGGTTATGGGCCCAGCACGCATCCGCTGCACAACTCTGCTTTCAGCCACTTCAGCAAAGACTAAACCTCACAATCCATGGCTTAGGAGGCCAGTGTCTTAGGCCACTGGGGATCTTTGTAATCAATATGACCAATAAGAACTGATGGAAGAGGTAAAAAAAAATGTATAATGGCACTTACACATGGAATGAAACTACGCATTTAAAAAAAATATTTGTTTGCACTTAAATGCTATAAAAAGCTGGTTAGCAGAAAATGTTTTCGATCCATCAACCTCTGGGTTATGGGCCCAGCACGCATCCGCTGCACAACTCTGCTTTCAGCCACTTCAGCAAAGACTAAACCTCACAATCCATGGCTTAGGAGGCCAGTGTCTAATCGATATGACCAATACGAACTGATGGAAGAGGTAAAAAAAAATGTATAATGGCACTTACACATGGAATGAAACTACGCATTTAAAAAAAATATTTGTTTGCACTTAAATGCTATAAAAAGCTGGTTAGCAGAAAATGTTTTCGATCCATCAACCTCTGGGTTATGGGCCCAGCACGCATCCGCTGCACAACTCTGCTTTCAGCCACTTCAGCAAAGACTAAACCTCACAATCCATGGCTTAGGAGGCCAGTGTCTTAGGCCACTGGGGATCTTTGTAATCAATATGACCAATACGAACTGATGGAAGAGGTAAAAATTTTTTTTATAATGGCACTTACACATGGAATGAAACTACGCATTTAAAAAAAATATTTGTTTGCACTTAAATGCTATAAAAAGCTGGTTAGCAGAAAATGTTTTCGATCCATCAACCTCTGGGTTATGGGCCCAGCACGCATCCGCTGCACAACTCTGCTTTCAGCCACTTCAGCAAAGACTAAACCTCACAATCCATGGCTTAGGAGGCCAGTGTCTAATCGATATGACCAATACGAACTGATGGAAGAGGTAAAAAAAAATGTATAATGGCACTTACACATGGAATGAAACTACGCATTTAAAAAAAATATTTGTTTGCACTTAAATGCTATAAAAAGCTGGTTAGCAGAAAATGTTTTCGATCCATCAACCTCTGGGTTATGGGCCCAGCACGCATCCGCTGCACAACTCTGCTTTCAGCCACTTCAGCAAAGACTAAACCTCACAATCCATGGCTTAGGAGGCCAGTGTCTTAGGCCACTGGGGATCTTTGTAATCAATATGACCAATACGAACTGATGGAAGAGGTAAAAAATTTTTTTATAATGGCACTTACACATGGAATGAAACTACGCATTTAAAAAAAATATTTGTTTGCACTTAAATGCTATAAAAAGCTGGTTAGCAGAAAATGTTTTTGATCCATCAACCTCTGGGTTATGGACCCAGCAGGCATCCGCTGCACAACTCTGCTTTCAGCCACTTCAGCAAAGACTAAACCTCACAATCCATGGCTTAGGAGGCCAGTGTCTAATCGATATGACCAATACGAACTGATGGAAGAGGTAAAAAAAAATGTATAATGGCACTTACACATGGAATGAAACTACGCTTTTAAAAAAAAAAAAAATTTGGCACTTAAATGCTATGGTTAGCAGAAAATGTTTTTGATCCATCGACCACTGGGTAATGGACCAAGCACGCTTCTGCTGAGCCACAATGTTTCCAACAACCCCAGATGGGACTTGAACCCACAATTCCTGGCTTAGGAGGCCAGTGCCTTATCCATTAGGCCACTGGGGCAATGTCTACCTTTCCCAACCAGTACGAACTGGTTATGAGCCCAGCACGCATCCGCTGCACAACTCTGCTTTCAGCCACTTCAGCAAAGACTAAACCTCACAATCCATGGCTTAGGAGGCCAGTGTCTTAGGCCACTGGGGATCTTTGTAATCAATATGACCAATACAAACTGATGGAAGAGGTAAAAAAAAATGTATAATGGCACTTACACATGGAATGAAACTACGCATTTAAAAAAAAATATTTGTTGGCACTTAAATGCTATGGTTAGCAGAAAATGTTTTCGATCCATCGACCACTGGGTAATGGACCTAGCACGCTTCTGCTGGGCCACAATGTTTCCGACGACCCCAGATGGGACTTGAACCCACAATTTCTGGCTTAGGAGGCCAGTGCCTAATCCATTAGGCCACTGGAGCAATGTCTACCTTTCCCAACCAGTACGAACTGGTTATGGGCCCAGCACGCATCCGCTGCACAACTCTGCTTTCAGCCACTTCAGCAAAGACTAAACCTCACAATCCATGGCTTAGGAGGCCAGTGTCTTAGGCCACTGGGGATCTTTGTAATCAATATGACCAATAAGAACTGATGGAAGAGGTAAAAAAAAATGTATAATGGCACTTACACATGGAATGAAACTACGCATTTAAAAAAAATATTTGTTTGCACTTAAATGCTATAAAAAGCTGGTTAGCAGAAAATGTTTTCGATCCATCAACCTCTGGGTTATGGGCCCAGCACGCATCCGCTGCACAACTCTGCTTTCAGCCACTTCAGCAAAGACTAAACCTCACAATCCATGGCTTAGGAGGCCAGTGTCTTAGGCCACTGGGGATCTTTGTAATCAATATGACCAATACGAACTGATGGAAGAGGTAAAAAAATTTTTATAATGGCACTTACACATGGAATGAAACTACGCATTTAAAAAAAATATTTGTTTGCACTTAAATGCTATAAAAAGCTGGTTAGCAGAAAATGTTTTCGATCCATCAACCTCTGGGTTATGGGCCCAGCACGCATCCGCTGCACAACTCTGCTTTCAGCCACTTCAGCAAAGACTAAACCTCACAATCCATGGCTTAGGAGGCCAGTGTCTAATCGATATGACCAATACGAACTGATGGAAGAGGTAAAAAAAAATGTATAATGGCACTTACACATGGAATGAAACTACGCATTTAAAAAAAATATTTGTTTGCACTTAAATGCTATAAAAAGCTGGTTAGCAGAAAATGTTTTCGATCCATCAACCTCTGGGTTATGGGCCCAGCACGCATCCGCTGCACAACTCTGCTTTCAGCCACTTCAGCAAAGACTAAACCTCACAATCCATGGCTTAGGAGGCCAGTGTCTTAGGCCACTGGGGATCTTTGTAATCAATATGACCAATACGAACTGATGGAAGAGGTAAAAATTTTTTTTATAATGGCACTTACACATGGAATGAAACTACGCATTTAAAAAAAATATTTGTTTGCACTTAAATGCTATAAAAAGCTGGTTAGCAGAAAATGTTTTCGATCCATCAACCTCTGGGTTATGGGCCCAGCACGCATCCGCTGCACAACTCTGCTTTCAGCCACTTCAGCAAAGACTAAACCTCACAATCCATGGCTTAGGAGGCCAGTGTCTAATCGATATGACCAATACGAACTGATGGAAGAGGTAAAAAAAAATGTATAATGGCACTTACACATGGAATGAAACTACGCATTTTAAAAAAATATTTGTTCGCACTTAAATGCTATAAAAAGCTGGTTAGCAGAAAATGTTTTTGATCCATCAACCTCTGGGTTATGGACCCAGCAGGCATCCGCTGCACAACTCTGCTTTCAGCCACTTCAGCAAAGACTAAACCTCACAATCCATGGCTTAGGAGGCCAGTGTCTAATCGATATGACCAATACGAACTGATGGAAGAGGTAAAAAAAAATGTATAATGGCACTTACACATGGAATGAAACTACGCTTTTAAAAAAAAAAAAATTTTGGCACTTAAATGCTATGGTTAGCAGAAAATGTTTTTGATCCATCGACCACTGGGCAATGGACCAAGCACGCTTCTGCTGAGCCACAATGTTTCCGACAACCCCAGATGGGACTTGAACCCACAATTCCTGGCTTATGAGGCCAGTGCCTTATCCATTAGGACACTGGGGCAATGTCTACCTTTCCCAACCAGTACGAACTGGTTATGGGCCCAGCACGCATCCGCTGCACAACTCTGCTTTCAGCCACTTCAGCAAAGACTAAACCTCACAATCCATGGCTTAGGAGGCCAGTGTCTTAGGCCACTGGGGATCTTTGTAATCAATATGACCAATACGAACTGATGGAAGAGGTAAAAAAAAATGTATAATGGCACTTACACATGGAATGAAACTACGCATTTAAAAAAAATTATTTGTTGGCACTTAAATGCTATGGTTAGCAGAAAATGTTTTCGATCCATCGACCACTGGGTAATGGACCTAGCACGCTTCTGCTGGGCCACAATGTTTCCGACCACCCCAGATGGGACTTGAACCCACAATTTCTGGCTTAGGAGGCCAGTGCCTTATCCATTAGGCCACTGGAGCAATGTCTACCTTTCCCAACCAGTACGAACTGGTTATGGGCCCAGCACGCATCCGCTGCACAACTCTGCTTTCAGCCACTTCAGCAAAGACTAAACCTCACAATCCATGGCTTAGGAGGCCAGTGTCTTAGGCCACTGGGGATCTTTGTAATCAATATGACCAATAAGAACTGATGGAAGAGGTAAAAAAAAATGTATAATGGCACTTACACATGGAATGAAACTACGCATTTAAAAAAAATATTTGTTTGCACTTAAATGCTATAAAAAGCTGGTTAGCAGAAAATGTTTTCGATCCATCAACCTCTGGGTTATGGGCCCAGCACGCATCCGCTGCACAACTCTGCTTTCAGCCACTTCAGCAAAGACTAAACCTCACAATCCATGGCTTAGGAGGCCAGTGTCTAATCGATATGACCAATACGAACTGATGGAAGAGGTAAAAAAAAATGTATAATGGCACTTACACATGGAATGAAACTACGCATTTAAAAAAAATATTTGTTTGCACTTAAATGCTATAAAAAGCTGGTTAGCAGAAAATGTTTTCGATCCATCAACCTCTGGGTTATGGGCCCAGCACGCATCCGCTGCACAACTCTGCTTTCAGCCACTTCAGCAAAGACTAAACCTCACAATCCATGGCTTAGGAGGCCAGTGTCTTAGGCCACTGGGGATCTTTGTAATCAATATGACCAATAAGAACTGATGGAAGAGGTAAAAAAAAATGTATAATGGCACTTACACATGGAATGAAACTACGCATTTAAAAAAAATATTTGTTTGCACTTAAATGCTATAAAAAGCTGGTTAGCAGAAAATGTTTTCGATCCATCAACCTCTGGGTTATGGGCCCAGCACGCATCCGCTGCACAACTCTGCTTTCAGCCACTTCAGCAAAGACTAAACCTCACAATCCATGGCTTAGGAGGCCAGTGTCTTAGGCCACTGGGGATCTTTGTAATCAATATGACCAATAAGAACTGATGGAAGAGGTAAAAAAAAATGTATAATGGCACTTACACATGGAATGAAACTACGCATTTAAAAAAAATATTTGTTTGCACTTAAATGCTATAAAAAGCTGGTTAGCAGAAAATGTTTTCGATCCATCAACCTCTGGGTTATGGGCCCAGCACGCATCCGCTGCACAACTCTGCTTTCAGCCACTTCAGCAAAGACTAAACCTCACAATCCATGGCTTAGGAGGCCAGTGTCTAATCGATATGACCAATACGAACTGATGGAAGAGGTAAAAAAAAATGTATAATGGCACTTACACATGGAATGAAACTACGCATTTAAAAAAAATATTTGTTCGCACTTAAATGCTATAAAAAGCTGGTTAGCAGAAAATGTTTTTGATCCATCAACCTCTGGGTTATGGACCCAGCACGCATCCGCTGCACAACTCTGCTTTCAGCCACTTCAGCAAAGACTAAACCTCACAATCCATGGCTTAGGAGGCCAGTGTCTAATCGATATGACCAATACGAACTGATGGAAGAGGTAAAAAAAAATGTATAATGGCACTTACACATGGAATGAAACTACGCTTTTAAAAAAAAAAAAATTTTGGCACTTAAATGCTATGGTTAGCAGAAAATGTTTTTGATCCATCGACCACTGGGTAATGGACCAGGCACGCTTCTGCTGAGCCACAATGTTTCCGACAACCCCAGATGGGACTTGAACCCACAATTTCTGGCTTAGGAAGCCAGTGCCTTATCCATTAGGCCACTGGAGCAATGTCTACCTTTCCCAACCAGTACGAACTGGTTATGGGCCCAGCACGCATCCGCTGCACAACTCTGCTTTCAGCCACTTCAGCAAAGACTAAACCTCACAATCCATGGCTTAGGAGGCCAGTGTCTTAGGCCACTGGGGATCTTTGTAATCAATATGACCAATAAGAACTGATGGAAGAGGTAAAAAAAAATGTATAATGGCACTTACACATGGAATGAAACTACGCATTTAAAAAAAATATTTGTTTGCACTTAAATGCTATAAAAAGCTGGTTAGCAGAAAATGTTTTCGATCCATCAACCTCTGGGTTATGGGCCCAGCACGCATCCGCTGCACAACTCTGCTTTCAGCCACTTCAGCAAAGACTAAACCTCACAATCCATGGCTTAGGAGGCCAGTGTCTTAGGCCACTGGGGATCTTTGTAATCAATATGACCAATAAGAACTGATGGAAGAGGTAAAAAAAAATGTATAATGGCACTTACACATGGAATGAAACTACGCATTTAAAAAAAATATTTGTTTGCACTTAAATGCTATAAAAAGCTGGTTAGCAGAAAATGTTTTCGATCCATCAACCTCTGGGTTATGGGCCCAGCACGCATCCGCTGCACAACTCTGCTTTCAGCCACTTCAGCAAAGACTAAACCTCACAATCCATGGCTTAGGAGGCCAGTGTCTAATCGATATGACCAATACGAACTGATGGAAGAGGTAAAAAAAAATGTATAATGGCACTTACACATGGAATGAAACTACGCATTTAAAAAAAATATTTGTTCGCACTTAAATGCTATAAAAAGCTGGTTAGCAGAAAATGTTTTTGATCCATCAACCTCTGGGTTATGGACCCAGCACGCATCCGCTGCACAACTCTGCTTTCAGCCACTTCAGCAAAGACTAAACCTCACAATCCATGGCTTAGGAGGCCAGTGTCTAATCGATATGACCAATACGAACTGATGGAAGAGGTAAAAAAAAATGTATAATGGCACTTACACATGGAATGAAACTACGCTTTTAAAAAAAAAAAAATTTTGGCACTTAAATGCTATGGTTAGCAGAAAATGTTTTTGATCCATCGACCACTGGGTAATGGACCAGGCACGCTTCTGCTGAGCCACAATGTTTCCGACAACCCCAGATGGGACTTGAACCCACAATTTCTGGCTTAGGAAGCCAGTGCCTTATCCATTAGGCCACTGGAGCAATGTCTACCTTTCCCAACCAGTACGAACTGGTTATGGGCCCAGCACGCATCCGCTGCACAACTCTGCTTTCAGCCACTTCAGCAAAGACTAAACCTCACAATCCATGGCTTAGGAGGCCAGTGTCTTAGGCCACTGGGGATCTTTGTAATCAATATGACCAATAAGAACTGATGGAAGAGGTAAAAAAAAATGTATAATGGCACTTACACATGGAATGAAACTACGCATTTAAAAAAAATATTTGTTTGCACTTAAATGCTATAAAAAGCTGGTTAGCAGAAAATGTTTTCGATCCATCAACCTCTGGGTTATGGGCCCAGCACGCATCCGCTGCACAACTCTGCTTTCAGCCACTTCAGCAAAGACTAAACCTCACAATCCATGGCTTAGGAGGCCAGTGTCTTAGGCCACTGGGGATCTTTGTAATCAATATGACCAATAAGAACTGATGGAAGAGGTAAAAAAAAATGTATAATGGCACTTACACATGGAATGAAACTACGCATTTAAAAAAAATATTTGTTTGCACTTAAATGCTATAAAAAGCTGGTTAGCAGAAAATGTTTTCGATCCATCAACCTCTGGGTTATGGGCCCAGCACGCATCCGCTGCACAACTCTGCTTTCAGCCACTTCAGCAAAGACTAAACCTCACAATCCATGGCTTAGGAGGCCAGTGTCTTAGGCCACTGGGGATCTTTGTAATCAATATGACCAATAAGAACTGATGGAAGAGGTAAAAAAAAATGTATAATGGCACTTACACATGGAATGAAACTACGCATTTAAAAAAAATATTTGTTTGCACTTAAATGCTATAAAAAGCTGGTTAGCAGAAAATGTTTTCGATCCATCAACCTCTGGGTTATGGGCCCAGCACGCATCCGCTGCACAACTCTGCTTTCAGCCACTTCAGCAAAGACTAAACCTCACAATCCATGGCTTAGGAGGCCAGTGTCTAATCGATATGACCAATACGAACTGATGGAAGAGGTAAAAAAAAATGTATAATGGCACTTACACATGGAATGAAACTACGCATTTAAAAAAAATATTTGTTCGCACTTAAATGCTATAAAAAGCTGGTTAGCAGAAAATGTTTTTGATCCATCAACCTCTGGGTTATGGACCCAGCACGCATCCGCTGCACAACTCTGCTTTCAGCCACTTCAGCAAAGACTAAACCTCACAATCCATGGCTTAGGAGGCCAGTGTCTAATCGATATGACCAATACGAACTGATGGAAGAGGTAAACAAAAATGTATAATGGCACTTACACATGGAATGAAACTACGCATTTAAAAAAATATATTTTTTGGCACTTAAATGCTATGGTTAGCAGAAAATGTTTTCGATCCATCGACCACTGGGTAATGGACCTAGCACGCTTCTGCTGGGCCACAATGTTTCCGACCACCCCAGATGGGACTTGAACCCACAATTCCTGGCTTAGGAGGCCAGTGCCTTATCCATTAGGCCACTGGGGCAATGTCTACCTTTCACAACCAGTACGAACTGGTTATGGGCCCAGCACGCATCCGCTGCACAACTCTGCTTTCAGCCACTTCAGCAAAGACTAAACCTCACAATCCATGGCTTAGGAGGCCAGTGTCTTAGGCCACTGGGGATCTTTGTAATCAATATGACCAATACGAACTGATGGAAGAGGTAAAAAAAAATGTATAATGGCACTTACACATGGAATGAAACTACGCATTTAAAAAAAATATTTGTTTGCACTTAAATGCTATAAAAAGCTGGTTAGCAGAAAATGTTTTCGATCCATCAACCTCTGGGTTATGGGCCCAGCACGCATCCGCTGCACAACTCTGCTTTCAGCCACTTCAGCAAAGACTAAACCTCACAATCCATGGCTTAGGAGGCCAGTGTCTAATCGATATGACCAATACGAACTGATGGAAGAGGTAAACAAAAATGTATAATGGCACTTACACATGGAATGAAACTACGCATTTAAAAAAAATAAATTTTGGCACTTAAATGCTATAAAAAGCTGGTTAGCAGAAAATGTTTTTGATCCATCAACCTCTGGGTTATGGGCCCAGCACGCATCCGCTGCACAACTCTGCTTTCAGCCACTTCAGCAAAGACTAAACCTTACAATCCATGGCTTAGGAGGCCAGTGTCTTAGGCCACTGGGGATCTTTGTAATCAATATGACCAATACGAACTGATGGAAGACGTAAAAAAAAAATGTATAATGGCACTTACACATGGAATGAAACTACGCATTTAAAAAAAATATTTGTTCGCACTTAAATGCTATAAAAAGCTGGTTAGCAGAAAATGTTTTTGATCCATCAACCTCTGGGTTATGGGCCCAGCACGCATCCACTGCACAACTCTGCTTTCAGCCACTTCAGCAAAGACTAAAACTCACAATCCATGGCTTAGGAGGCCAGTGTCTTAGGCCACTGGGGATCTTTGTAATCAATATGACCAATACGAACTGATGGAAGAGGTAAAAAAAAATGTATAATGGCACTTACACATGGAATGAAACTACGCATTTAAAAAAAATATTTGTTTGCACTTAAATGCTATAAAAAGCTGGTTAGCAGAAAATGTTTTCGATCCATCAACCTCTGGGTTATGGGCCCAGCACGCATCCGCTGCACAACTCTGCTTTCAGCCACTTCAGCAAAGACTAAACCTCACAATCCATGGCTTAGGAGGCCAGTGTCTAATCGATATGACCAATACGAACTGATGGAAGAGGTAAACAAAAATGTATAATGGCACTTACACATGGAATGAAACTACGCATTTAAAAAAAAAAAAATTGGGCACTTAAATGCTATGGTTAGCAGAAAATGTTTTCGATCCATCGACCACTGGGTAATGGACCTAGCACGCTTCTGCTGGGCCACAATGTTTCCGACAACCCCAGATGGGACTTGAACCCACAATTCCTGGCTTAGGAGGCCAGTGCCTTATCCATTAGGCCACTGGGGCAAAGTCAACCTTTCACAACCAGTACGAACTGGTTATGGGCCCAGCACGCATCCGCTGCACAACTCTGCTTTCAGCCACTTCAGCAAAGACTAAACCTCACAATCCATGGCTTAGGAGGCCAGTGTCTTAGGCCACTGGGGATCTTTGTAATCAATATGACCAATACGAACTGATGGAAGAGGTAAAAAAAAATGTATAATGGCACTTACACATGGAATGAAACTACGCATTTAAAAAAAATATTTGTTCGCACTTAAATGCTATAAAAAGCTGGTTAGCAGAAAATGTTTTTGATCCATCAACCTCTGGGTTATGGGCCCAGCACGCATCCGCTGCACAACTCTGCTTTCAGCCACTTCAGCAAAGACTAAACCTTACAATCCATGGCTTAGGAGGCCAGTGTCTTAGGCCACTGGGGATCTTTGTAATCAATATGACCAATGCGAACTGATGGAAGAGGTAAAAAAAAATGTATAATGGCACTTACACATGGAATGAAACTACGCATTTAAAAAAAATATTTGTTTGCACTTGAATGCTATAAAAAGCTGGTTAGCAGAAAATGTTTTCGATCCATCAACCTCTGGGTTATGGGCCCAGCACGCATCCGCTGCACAACTCTGCTTTCAGCCACTTCAGCAAAGACTAAACCTCACAATCCATGGCTTAGGAGGCCAGTGTCTAATCGATATGACCAATACGAACTGATGGAAGAGGTAAACAAAAATGTATAATGGCACTTACACATGGAATGAAACTACGCATTTAAAAAAAAAAATTTGGGGCACTTAAATGCTATAAAAAGCTGGTTAGCAGAAAATGTTTTCGATCCATCAACCTCTGGGTTATGGGCCCAGCACGCATCCGCTGCACAACTCTGCTTTCAGCCACTTCAGCAAAGACTAAACCTTACAATCCATGGCTTAGGAGGCCAGTGTCTTAGGCCACTGGGGATCTTTGTAATCAATATGACCAATACGAACTGATGGAAGAGGTAAACAAAAATGTATAATGGCACTTACACATGGAATGAAACTACGCATTTAAAAAAAAAAAATGTTGGCACTTAAATGCTATAAAAAGCTGGTTAGCAGAAAATGTTTTTGATCCATCAACCTCTGGGTTATGGGCCCAGCACGCATCCGCTGCACAACTCTGCTTTCAGCCACTTCAGCAAAGACTAAACCTTACAAGCCATGGCTTAGGAGGCCAGTGTCTTAGGCCACTGGGGATCTTTGTAATCAATATGACCAATACGAACTGATGGAAGACGTAAAAAAAAAATGTATAATGGCACTTACACATGGAATGAAACTACGCATTTAAAAAAAATATTTGTTCGCACTTAAATGCTATAAAAAGCTGGTTAGCAGAAAATGTTTTTGATCCATCAACCTCTGGGTTATGGGCCCAGCACGCATCCACTGCACAACTCTGCTTTCAGCCACTTCAGCAAAGACTAAACCTCACAATCCATGGCTTAGGAGGCCAGTGTCTAATCGATATGACCAATACGAACTGATGGAAGAGGTAAACAAAACTGTATAATGGCACTTACACATGGAATGAAACTACGCATTTAAAAAAAAAAAATTTTGGCACTTAAATGCTATAAAAAGCTGGTTAGCAGAAAATGTTTTTGATCCATCAACCTCTGGGTTATGGGCCCAGCACGCATCCGCTGCACAACTCTGCTTTCAGCCACTTCAGCAAAGACTAAACCTTACAATCCATGGCTTAGGAGGCCAGTGTCTTAGGCCACTGGGGATCTTTGTAATCAATATGACCAATACGAACTGATGGAAGACGTAAAAAAAAAATGTATAATGGCACTTACACATGGAATGAAACTACGCATTTAAAAAAAATATTTGTTCGCACTTAAATGCTATAAAAAGCTTGTTAGCAGAAAATGTTTTTGATCCATCAACCTCTGGGTTATGGGCCCAGCACGCATCCACTGCACAACTCTGCTTTCAGCCACTTCAGCAAAGACTAAAACTCACAATCCATGGCTTAGGAGGCCAGTGTCTTAGGCCACTGGGGATCTTTGTAATCAATATGACCAATACGAACTGATGGAAGAGGTAAAAAAAAATGTATAATGGCACTTACACATGGAATGAAACTACGCATTTAAAAAAAATATTTGTTTGCACTTAAATGCTATAAAAAGCTGGTTAGCAGAAAATGTTTTCGATCCATCAACCTCTGGGTTATGGGCCCAGCACGCATCCGCTGCACAACTCTGCTTTCAGCCACTTCAGCAAAGACTAAACCTCACAATCCATGGCTTAGGAGGCCAGTGTCTAATCGATATGACCAATACGAACTGATGGAAGAGGTAAACAAAAATGTATAATGGCACTTACACATGGAATGAAACTACGCATTTAAAAAAAAAAAAAATTGGCACTTAAATGCTATGGTTAGCAGAAAATGTTTTCGATCCATCGACCACTGGGTAATGGACCTAGCACGCTTCTGCTGGGCCACAATGTTTCCGTCAACCCCAGATGGGACTTGAACCCACAATTCCTGGCTTAGGAGGCCAGTGCCTTATCCATTAGGCCACTGGGGCAAAGTCTACCTTTCACAACCAGTACGAACTGGTTATGGGCCCAGCACGCATCCGCTGCACAACTCTGCTTTCAGCCACTTCAGCAAAGACTAAACCTCACAATCCATGGCTTAGGAGGCCAGTGTCTTAGGCCACTGGGGATCTTTGTAATCAATATGACCAATACGAACTGATGGAAGAGGTAAAAAAAAATGTATAATGGCACTTACACATGGAATGAAACTACGCATTTAAAAAAAATATTTGTTCGCACTTAAATGCTATAAAAAGCTGGTTAGCAGAAAATGTTTTTGATCCATCAACCTCTGGGTTATGGGCCCAGCACGCATCCGCTGCACAACTCTGCTTTCAGCCACTTCAGCAAAGACTAAACCTTACAAGCCATGGCTTAGGAGGCCAGTGTCTTAGGCCACTGGGGATCTTTGTAATCAATATGACCAATACGAACTGATGGAAGACGTAAAAAAAAAATGTATAATGGCACTTACACATGGAATGAAACTACGCATTTAAAAAAAATATTTGTTCGCACTTAAATGCTATAAAAAGCTGGTTAGCAGAAAATGTTTTTGATCCATCAACCTCTGGGTTATGGGCCCAGCACGCATCCACTGCACAACTCTGCTTTCAGCCACTTCAGCAAAGACTAAACCTCACAATCCATGGCTTAGGAGGCCAGTGTCTAATCGATATGACCAATACGAACTGATGGAAGAGGTAAACAAAACTGTATAATGGCACTTACACATGGAATGAAACTACGCATTTAAAAAAAAAAAATTTTGGCACTTAAATGCTATAAAAAGCTGGTTAGCAGAAAATGTTTTTGATCCATCAACCTCTGGGTTATGGGCCCAGCACGCATCCGCTGCACAACTCTGCTTTCAGCCACTTCAGCAAAGACTAAACCTTACAATCCATGGCTTAGGAGGCCAGTGTCTTAGGCCACTGGGGATCTTTGTAATCAATATGACCAATACGAACTGATGGAAGACGTAAAAAAAAAATGTATAATGGCACTTACACATGGAATGAAACTACGCATTTAAAAAAAATATTTGTTCGCACTTAAATGCTATAAAAAGCTGGTTAGCAGAAAATGTTTTTGATCCATCAACCTCTGGGTTATGGGCCCAGCACGCATCCACTGCACAACTCTGCTTTCAGCCACTTCAGCAAAGACTAAAACTCACAATCCATGGCTTAGGAGGCCAGTGTCTTAGGCCACTGGGGATCTTTGTAATCAATATGACCAATACGAACTGATGGAAGAGGTAAAAAAAAATGTATAATGGCACTTACACATGGAATGAAACTACGCATTTAAAAAAAATATTTGTTTGCACTTAAATGCTATAAAAAGCTGGTTAGCAGAAAATGTTTTCGATCCATCAACCTCTGGGTTATGGGCCCAGCACGCATCCGCTGCACAACTCTGCTTTCAGCCACTTCAGCAAAGACTAAACCTCACAATCCATGGCTTAGGAGGCCAGTGTCTAATCGATATGACCAATACGAACTGATGGAAGAGGTAAACAAAAATGTATAATGGCACTTACACATGGAATGAAACTACGCATTTAAAAAAAAAAAAAATTGGCACTTAAATGCTATGGTTAGCAGAAAATGTTTTCGATCCATCGACCACTGGGTAATGGACCTAGCACGCTTCTGCTGGGCCACAATGTTTCCGACAACCCCAGATGGGACTTGAACCCACAATTCCTGGCTTAGGAGGCCAGTGCCTTATCCATTAGGCCACTGGGGCAAAGTCTACCTTTCACAACCAGTACGAACTGGTTATGGGCCCAGCACGCATCCGCTGCACAACTCTGCTTTCAGCCACTTCAGCAAAGACTAAACCTCACAATCCATGGCTTAGGAGGCCAGTGTCTTAGGCCACTGGGGATCTTTGTAATCAATATGACCAATACGAACTGATGGAAGAGGTAAAAAAAAATGTATAATGGCACTTACACATGGAATGAAACTACGCATTTAAAAAAAATATTTGTTCGCACTTAAATGCTATAAAAAGCTGGTTAGCAGAAAATGTTTTTGATCCATCAACCTCTGGGTTATGGGCCCAGCACGCATCCGCTGCACAACTCTGCTTTCAGCCACTTCAGCAAAGACTAAACCTTACAATCCATGGCTTAGGAGGCCAGTGTCTTAGGCCACTGGGGATCTTTGTAATCAATATGACCAATGCGAACTGATGGAAGAGGTAAAAAAAAATGTATAATGGCACTTACACATGGAATGAAACTACGCATTTAAAAAAAATATTTGTTTGCACTTGAATGCTATAAAAAGCTGGTTAGCAGAAAATGTTTTCGATCCATCAACCTCTGGGTTATGGGCCCAGCACACATCCGCTGCACAACTCTGCTTTCAGCCACTTCAGCAAAGACTAAACCTCACAATCCATGGCTTAGGAGGCCAGTGTCTAATCGATATGACCAATACGAACTGATGGAAGAGGTAAACAAAAATGTATAATGGCACTTACACATGGAATGAAACTACGCATTTAAAAAAAATATTTGTTTGCACTTGAATGCTATAAAAAGCTGGTTAGCAGAAAATGTTTTCGATCCATCAACCTCTGGGTTATGGGCCCAGCACACATCCGCTGCACAACTCTGCTTTCAGCCACTTCAGCAAAGACTAAACCTCACAATCCATGGCTTAGGAGGCCAGTGTCTAATCGATATGACCAATACGAACTGATGGAAGAGGTAAACAAAAATGTATAATGGCACTTACACATGGAATGAAACTACGCATTTAAAAAAAAAAAATTTGGGGCACTTAAATGCTATAAAAAGCTGGTTAGCAGAAAATGTTTTCGATCCATCAACCTCTGGGTTATGGGCCCAGCACGCATCCGCTGCACAACTCTGCTTTCAGCCACTTCAGCAAAGACTAAACCTTACAATCCATGGCTTAGGAGGCCAGTGTCTTAGGCCACTGGGGATCTTTGTAATCAATATGACCAATACGAACTGATGGAAGAGGTAAACAAAAATGTATAATGGCACTTACACATGGAATGAAACTACGCATTTAAAAAAAAAAAATGTTGGCACTTAAATGCTATAAAAAGCTGGTTAGCAGAAAATGTTTTTGATCCATCAACCTCTGGGTTATGGGCCCAGCACGCATCCGCTGCACAACTCTGCTTTCAGCCACTTCAGCAAAGACTAAACCTTACAAGCCATGGCTTAGGAGGCCAGTGTCTTAGGCCACTGGGGATCTTTGTAATCAATATGACCAATACGAACTGATGGAAGACGTAAAAAAAAAATGTATAATGGCACTTACACATGGAATGAAACTACGCATTTAAAAAAAATATTTGTTCGCACTTAAATGCTATAAAAAGCTGGTTAGCAGAAAATGTTTTTGATCCATCAACCTCTGGGTTATGGGCCCAGCACGCATCCACTGCACAACTCTGCTTTCAGCCACTTCAGCAAAGACTAAACCTCACAATCCATGGCTTAGGAGGCCAGTGTCTAATCGATATGACCAATACGAACTGATGGAAGAGGTAAACAAAAATGTATAATGGCACTTACACATGGAATGAAACTACGCATTTAAAAAAAAAAAAAATTGGCACTTAAATGCTATGGTTAGCAGAAAATGTTTTCGATCCATCGACCACTGGGTAATGGACCTAGCACGCTTCTGCTGGGCCACAATGTTTCCGACAACCCCAGATGGGACTTGAACCCACAATTCCTGGCTTAGGAGGCCAGTGCCTTATCCATTAGGCCACTGGGGCAAAGTCTACCTTTCACAACCAGTACGAACTGGTTATGGGCCCAGCACGCATCCGCTGCACAACTCTGCTTTCAGCCACTTCAGCAAAGACTAAACCTCACAATCCATGGCTTAGGAGGCCAGTGTCTTAGGCCACTGGGGATCTTTGTAATCAATATGACCAATACGAACTGATGGAAGAGGTAAAAAAAAATGTATAATGGCACTTACACATGGAATGAAACTACGCATTTAAAAAAAATATTTGTTCGCACTTAAATGCTATAAAAAGCTGGTTAGCAGAAAATGTTTTTGATCCATCAACCTCTGGGTTATGGGCCCAGCACGCATCCGCTGCACAACTCTGCTTTCAGCCACTTCAGCAAAGACTAAACCTTACAATCCATGGCTTAGGAGGCCAGTGTCTTAGGCCACTGGGGATCTTTGTAATCAATATGACAAATACGAACTGATGGAAGACGTAAAAAAAAAATGTATAATGGCACTTACACATGGAATGAAACTACGCATTTAAAAAAAATATTTGTTCGCACTTAAATGCTATAAAAAGCTGGTTAGCAGAAAATGTTTTTGATCCATCAACCTCTGGGTTATGGGCCCAGCACGCATCCACTGCACAACTCTGCTTTCAGCCACTTCAGCAAAGACTAAAACTCACAATCCATGGCTTAGGAGGCCAGTGTCTTAGGCCACTGGGGATCTTTGTAATCAATATGACCAATACGAACTGATGGAAGAGGTAAAAAAAAATGTATAATGGCACTTACACATGGAATGAAACTACGCATTTAAAAAAAATATTTGTTCGCACTTAAATGCTATAAAAAGCTGGTTAGCAGAAAATGTTTTTGATCCATCAACCTCTGGGTTATGGGCCCAGCACGCATCCGCTGCACAACTCTGCTTTCAGCCACTTCAGCAAAGACTAAACCTTACAATCCATGGCTTAGGAGGCCAGTGTCTTAGGCCACTGGGGATCTTTGTAATCAATATGACCAATGCGAACTGATGGAAGAGGTAAAAAAAAATGTATAATGGCACTTACACATGGAATGAAACTACGCATTTAAAAAAAATATTTGTTTGCACTTGAATGCTATAAAAAGCTGGTTAGCAGAAAATGTTTTCGATCCATCAACAACTGGGTTATGGGCCCAGCACGCATCCGCTGCACAACTCTGCTTTCAGCCACTTCAGCAAAGACTAAACCTCACAATCCATGGCTTAGGAGGCCAGTGTCTAATCGATATGACCAATACGAACTGATGGAAGAGGTAAACAAAAATGTATAATGGCACTTACACATGGAATGAAACTACGCATTTAAAAAAAAAAAAATTGGGGCACTTAAATGCTATAAAAAGCTGGTTAGCAGAAAATGTTTTCGATCCATCAACCTCTGGGTTATGGGCCCAGCACGCATCCGCTGCACAACTCTGCTTTCAGCCACTTCAGCAAAGACTAAACCTTACAATCCATGGCTTAGGAGGCCAGTGTCTTAGGCCACTGGGGATCTTTGTAATCAATATGACCAATACGAACTGATGGAAGAGGTAAACAAAAATGTATAATGGCACTTACACATGGAATAAACTACGCATTTAAAAAAAAAAAATGTTGGCACTTAAATGCTATAAAAAGCTGGTTAGCAGAAAATGTTTTTGATCCATCAACCTCTGGGTTATGGGCCCAGCACGCATCCGCTGCACAACTCTGCTTTCAGCCACTTCAGCAAAGACTAAACCTTACAAGCCATGGCTTAGGAGGCCAGTGTCTTAGGCCACTGGGGATCTTTGTAATCAATATGACCAATACGAACTGATGGAAGACGTAAAAAAAAAATGTATAATGGCACTTACACATGGAATGAAACTACGCATTTAAAAAAAATATTTGTTCGCACTTAAATGCTATAAAAAGCTGGTTAGCAGAAAATGATTTTGATCCATCAACCTCTGGGTTATGGGCCCAGCACGCATCCACTGCACAACTCTGCTTTCAGCCACTTCAGCAAAGACTAAACCTCACAATCCATGGCTTAGGAGGCCAGTGTCTAATCGATATGACCAATACGAACTGATGGAAGAGGTAAACAAAAATGTATAATGGCACTTACACATGGAATGAAACTACGCATTTAAAAAAAAAAAAAATTGGCACTTAAATGCTATGGTTAGCAGAAAATGTTTTCGATCCATCGACCACTGGGTAATGGACCTAGCACGCTTCTGCTGGGCCACAATGTTTCCGACAACCCCAGATGGGACTTGAACCCACAATTCCTGGCTTAGGAGGCCAGTGCCTTATCCATTAGGCCACTGGGGTAAAGTCTACCTTTCACAACCAGTACGAACTGGTTATGGGCCCAGCACGCATCCGCTGCACAACTCTGCTTTCAGCCACTTCAGCAAAGACTAAACCTCACAATCCATGGCTTAGGAGGCCAGTGTCTTAGGCCACTGGGGATCTTTGTAATCAATATGACCAATACGAACTGATGGAAGAGGTAAAAAAAAATGTATAATGGCACTTACACATGGAATGAAACTACGCATTTAAAAAAAATATTTGTTCGCACTTAAATGCTATAAAAAGCTGGTTAGCAGAAAATGTTTTTGATCCATCAACCTCTGGGTTATGGGCCCAGCACGCATCCGCTGCACAACTCTGCTTTCAGCCACTTCAGCAAAGACTAAACCTCACAATCCATGGCTTAGGAGGCCAGTGTCTAATCGATATGACCAATACGAACTGATGGAAGAGGTAAACAAAAATGTATAATGGCACTTACACATGGAATGAAACTACGCATTTAAAAAAAATATTTGTTCGCACTTAAATGCTATAAAAAGCTGGTTAGCAGAAAATGATTTTGATCCATCAACCTCTGGGTTATGGGCCCAGCACGCATCCACTGCACAACTCTGCTTTCAGCCACTTCAGCAAAGACTAAACCTCACAATCCATGGCTTAGGAGGCCAGTGTCTAATCGATATGACCAATACGAACTGATGGAAGAGGTAAACAAAAATGTATAATGGCACTTACACATGGAATGAAACTACGCATTTAAAAAAAAAAAAAATTGGCACTTAAATGCTATGGTTAGCAGAAAATGTTTTCGATCCATCGACCACTGGGTAATGGACCTAGCACGCTTCTGCTGGGCCACAGTGTTTCCGACAACCCCAGATGGGACTTGAACCCACAATTCCTGGCTTAGGAGGCCAGTGCCTTATCCATTAGGCCACTGGGGCAAAGTCTACCTTTCACAACCAGTACGAACTGGTTATGGGCCCAGCACGCATCCGCTGCACAACTCTGCTTTCAGCCACTTCAGCAAAGACTAAACCTCACAATCCATGGCTTAGGAGGCCAGTGTCTTAGGCCACTGGGGATCTTTGTAATCAATATGACCAATACGAACTGATGGAAGAGGTAAAAAAAAATGTATAATGGCACTTACACATGGAATGAAACTACGCATTTAAAAAAAATATTTGTTCGCACTTAAATGCTATAAAAAGCTGGTTAGCAGAAAATGTTTTTGATCCATCAACCTCTGGGTTATGGGCCCAGCACGCATCCGCTGCACAACTCTGCTTTCAGCCACTTCAGCAAAGACTAAACCTCACAATCCATGGCTTAGGAGGCCAGTGTCTAATCGATATGACCAATACGAACTGATGGAAGAGGTAAACAAAAATGTATAATGGCACTTACACATGGAATGAAACTACGCATTTAAAAAAAAAAAATTTGGGGCACTTAAATGCTATAAAAAGCTGGTTAGCAGAAAATGTTTTCGATCCATCAACCTCTGGGTTATGGGCCCAGCACGCATCCGCTGCACAACTCTGCTTTCAGCCACTTCAGCAAAGACTAAACCTTACAATCCATGGCTTAGGAGGCCAGTGTCTTAGGCCACTGGGGATCTTTGTAATCAATATGACCAATACGAACTGATGGAAGAGGTAAACAAAAATGTATAATGGCACTTACACATGGAATGAAACTACGCATTTAAAAAAAAAAAATGTTGGCACTTAAATGCTATAAAAAGCTGGTTAGCAGAAAATGTTTTTGATCCATCAACCTCTGGGTTATGGGCCCAGCACGCATCCGCTGCACAACTCTGCTTTCAGCCACTTCAGCAAAGACTAAACCTTACAAGCCATGGCTTAGGAGGCCAGTGTCTTAGGCCACTGGGGATCTTTGTAATCAATATGACCAATACGAACTGATGGAAGACGTAAAAAAAAAATGTATAATGGCACTTACACATGGAATGAAACTACGCATTTAAAAAAAATATTTGTTCGCACTTAAATGCTATAAAAAGCTGGTTAGCAGAAAATGATTTTGATCCATCAACCTCTGGGTTATGGGCCCAGCACGCATCCACTGCACAACTCTGCTTTCAGCCACTTCAGCAAAGACTAAACCTCACAATCCATGGCTTAGGAGGCCAGTGTCTAATCGATATGACCAATACGAACTGATGGAAGAGGTAAACAAAAATGTATAATGGCACTTACACATGGAATGAAACTACGCATTTAAAAAAAAAAAAAATTGGCACTTAAATGCTATGGTTAGCAGAAAATGTTTTCGATCCATCGACCACTGGGTAATGGACCTAGCACGCTTCTGCTGGGCCACAATGTTTCCGACAACCCCAGATGGGACTTGAACCCACAATTCCTGGCTTAGGAGGCCAGTGCCTTATCCATTAGGCCACTGGGGCAAAGTCTACCTTTCACAACCAGTACGAACTGGTTATGGGCCCAGCACGCATCCGCTGCACAACTCTGCTTTCAGCCACTTCAGCAAAGACTAAACCTCACAATCCATGGCTTAGGAGGCCAGTGTCTTAGGCCACTGGGGATCTTTGTAATCAATATGACCAATACGAACTGATGGAAGAGGTAAAAAAAAATGTATAATGGCACTTACACATGGAATGAAACTACGCATTTAAAAAAAATATTTGTTCGCACTTAAATGCTATAAAAAGCTGGTTAGCAGAAAATGTTTTTGATCCATCAACCTCTGGGTTATGGGCCCAGCACGCATCCGCTGCACAACTCTGCTTTCAGCCACTTCAGCAAAGACTAAACCTCACAATCCATGGCTTAGGAGGCCAGTGTCTAATCGATATGACCAATACGAACTGATGGAAGAGGTAAACAAAAATGTATAATGGCACTTACACATGGAATGAAACTACGCATTTAAAAAAAAAAAATTTGGGGCACTTAAATGCTATAAAAAGCTGGTTAGCAGAAAATGTTTTCGATCCATCAACCTCTGGGTTATGGGCCCAGCACGCATCCGCTGCACAACTCTGCTTTCAGCCACTTCAGCAAAGACTAAACCTTACAATCCATGGCTTAGGAGGCCAGTGTCTTAGGCCACTGGGGATCTTTGTAATCAATATGACCAATACGAACTGATGGAAGAGGTAAACAAAAATGTATAATGGCACTTACACATGGAATGAAACTACGCATTTAAAAAAAAAAAATGTTGGCACTTAAATGCTATAAAAAGCTGGTTAGCAGAAAATGTTTTTGATCCATCAACCTCTGGGTTATGGGCCCAGCACGCATCCGCTGCACAACTCTGCTTTCAGCCACTTCAGCAAAGACTAAACCTTACAAGCCATGGCTTAGGAGGCCAGTGTCTTAGGCCACTGGGGATCTTTGTAATCAATATGACCAATACGAACTGATGGAAGACGTAAAAAAAAAATGTATAATGGCACTTACACATGGAATGAAACTACGCATTTAAAAAAAATATTTGTTCGCACTTAAATGCTATAAAAAGCTGGTTAGCAGAAAATGATTTTGATCCATCAACCTCTGGGTTATGGGCCCAGCACGCATCCACTGCACAACTCTGCTTTCAGCCACTTCAGCAAAGACTAAACCTCACAATCCATGGCTTAGGAGGCCAGTGTCTAATCGATATGACCAATACGAACTGATGGAAGAGGTAAACAAAAATGTATAATGGCACTTACACATGGAATGAAACTACGCATTTAAAAAAAAAAAAAATTGGCACTTAAATGCTATGGTTAGCAGAAAATGTTTTCGATCCATCGACCACTGGGTAATGGACCTAGCACGCTTCTGCTGGGCCACAATGTTTCCGACAACCCCAGATGGGACTTGAACCCACAATTCCTGGCTTAGGAGGCCAGTGCCTTATCCATTAGGCCACTGGGGCAAAGTCTACCTTTCACAACCAGTACGAACTGGTTATGGGCCCAGCACGCATCCGCTGCACAACTCTGCTTTCAGCCACTTCAGCAAAGACTAAACCTCACAATCCATGGCTTAGGAGGCCAGTGTCTTAGGCCACTGGGGATCTTTGTAATCAATATGACCAATACGAACTGATGGAAGAGGTAAAAAAAAATGTATAATGGCACTTACACATGGAATGAAACTACGCATTTAAAAAAAATATTTGTTCGCACTTAAATGCTATAAAAAGCTGGTTAGCAGAAAATGTTTTTGATCCATCAACCTCTGGGTTATGGGCCCAGCACGCATCCGCTGCACAACTCTGCTTTCAGCCACTTCAGCAAAGACTAAACCTTACAATCCATGGCTTAGGAGGCCAGTGTCTTAGGCCACTGGGGATCTTTGTAATCAATATGACCAATGCGAACTGATGGAAGAGGTAAAAAAAAATGTATAATGGCACTTACACATGGAATGAAACTACGCATTTAAAAAAAATATTTGTTTGCACTTGAATGCTATAAAAAGCTGGTTAGCAGAAAATGTTTTCGATCCATCAACCTCTGGGTTATGGGCCCAGCACGCATCCGCTGCACAACTCTGCTTTCAGCCACTTCAGCAAAGACTAAACCTCACAATCCATGGCTTAGGAGGCCAGTGTCTAATCGATATGACCAATACGAACTGATGGAAGAGGTAAACAAAAATGTATAATGGCACTTACACATGGAATGAAACTACGCATTTAAAAAAAAAAAATTTGGGGCACTTAAATGCTATAAAAAGCTGGTTAGCAGAAAATGTTTTCGATCCATCAACCTCTGGGTTATGGGCCCAGCACGCATCCGCTGCACAACTCTGCTTTCAGCCACTTCAGCAAAGACTAAACCTTACAATCCATGGCTTAGGAGGCCAGTGTCTTAGGCCACTGGGGATCTTTGTAATCAATATGACCAATACGAACTGATGGAAGAGGTAAACAAAAATGTATAATGGCACTTACACATGGAATGAAACTACGCATTTAAAAAAAAAAAATGTTGGCACTTAAATGCTATAAAAAGCTGGTTAGCAGAAAATGTTTTTGATCCATCAACCTCTGGGTTATGGGCCCAGCACGCATCCGCTGCACAACTCTGCTTTCAGCCACTTCAGCAAAGACTAAACCTTACAAGCCATGGCTTAGGAGGCCAGTGTCTTAGGCCACTGGGGATCTTTGTAATCAATATGACCAATACGAACTGATGGAAGACGTAAAAAAAAAATGTATAATGGCACTTACACATGGAATGAAACTACGCATTTAAAAAAAATATTTGTTTGCACTTAAATGCTATAAAAAGCTGGTTAGCAGAAAATGTTTTTGATCCATCAACCTCTGGGTTATGGGCCCAGCACGCATCCACTGCACAACTCTGCTTTCAGCCACTTCAGCAAAGACTAAACCTCACAATCCATGGCTTAGGAGGCCAGTGTCTTAGGCCACTGGGGATCTTTGTAATCAATATGACCAATACGAACTGATGGAAGAGGTAAAAAAAAATGTATAATGGCACTTACACATGGAATGAAACTACGCATTTAAAAAAAATATTTGTTTGCACTTAAATGCTATAAAAAGCTGGTTAGCAGAAAATGTTTTCGATCCATCAACCTCTGGGTTATGGGCCCAGCACGCATCCGCTGCACAACTCTGCTTTCAGCCACTTCAGCAAAGACTAAACCTCACAATCCATGGCTTAGGAGGCCAGTGTCTAATCGATATGACCAATACGAACTGATGGAAGAGGTAAACAAAAATGTATAATGGCACTTACACATGGAATGAAACTACGCATTTAAAAAAAAAAAAATTTGGCACTTAAATGCTATGGTTAGCAGAAAATGTTTTCGATCCATCGACCACTGGGTAATGGACCTAGCACGCTTCTGCTGGGCCACAATGTTTCCGACAACCCCAGATGGGACTTGAACCCACAATTCCTGGCTTAGGAGGCCAGTGCCTTATCCATTAGGCCACTGGGGCAATGTCTACCTTTCACAACCAGTACGAACTGGTTATGGGCCCAGCACGCATCCGCTGCACAACTCTGCTTTCAGCCACTTCAGCAAAGACTAAACCTCACAATCCATGGCTTAGGAGGCCAGTGTCTTAGGCCACTGGGGATCTTTGTAATCAATATGACCAATACGAACTGATGGAAGAGGTAAAAAAAAATGTATAATGGCACTTACACATGGAATGAAACTACGCATTTAAAAAAAATATTTGTTCGCACTTAAATGCTATAAAAAGCTGGTTAGCAGAAAATGTTTTTGATCCATCAACCTCTGGGTTATGGGCCCAGCACGCATCCGCTGCACAACTCTGCTTTCAGCCACTTCAGCAAAGACTAAACCTTACAATCCATGGCTTAGGAGGCCAGTGTCTTAGGCCACTGGGGATCTTTGTAATCAATATGACCAATGCGAACTGATGGAAGAGGTAAAAAAAAATGTATAATGGCACTTACACATGGAATGAAACTACGCATTTAAAAAAAATATTTGTTTGCACTTGAATGCTATAAAAAGCTGGTTAGCAGAAAATGTTTTTGATCCATCAACCTCTGGGTTATGGGCCCAGCACGCATCCGCTGCACAACTCTGCTTTCAGCCACTTCAGCAAAGACTAAACCTCACAATCCATGGCTTAGGAGGCCAGTGTCTAATCGATATGACCAATACGAACTGATGGAAGAGGTAAACAAAAATGTATAATGGCACTTACACATGGAATGAAACTACGCATTTAAAAAAAAAAAATTTGGGGCACTTAAATGCTATAAAAAGCTGGTTAGCAGAAAATGTTTTTGATCCATCAACCTCTGGGTTATGGGCCCAGCACGCATCCGCTGCACAACTCTGCTTTCAGCCACTTCAGCAAAGACTAAACCTTACAATCCATGGCTTAGGAGGCCAGTGTCTTAGGCCACTGGGGATCTTTGTAATCAATATGACCAATACGAACTGATGGAAGAGGTAAACAAAAATGTATAATGGCACTTACACATGGAATGAAACTACGCATTTAAAAAAAAAAAATTTGGGGCACATAAATGCTATGGTTAGCAGAAAATGTTTTCGATCCATCGACCACTGGGTAATGGACCTAGCACGCTTCTGCTGGGCCACAATGTTTCCAACCACCCCAGATGGGACTTGAACCCACAATTCCTGGCTTAGGAGGCCAGTGCCTTATCCATTAGGCCACTGGGGCAATGTCTACCTTTCACAACCAGTACGAACTGGTTATGGGCCCAGCACGCATCCGCTGCACAACTCTGCTTTCAGCCACTTCAGCAAAGACTAAACCTCACAATCCATGGCTTAGGAGGCCAGTGTCTTAGGCCACTGGGGATCTTTGTAATCAATATGACCAATACGAACTGATGGAAGAGGTAAAAAAAAATGTATAATGGCACTTACACATGGAATGAAACTACGCATTTTAAAAAAATATTTGTTCGCACTTAAATGCTATAAAAAGCTGGTTAGCAGAAAATGTTTTTGATCCATCAACCTCTGGGTTATGGGCCCAGCACGCATCCGCTGCACAACTCTGCTTTCAGCCACTTCAGCAAAGACTAAACCTCACAATCCATGGCTTAGGAGGCCAGTGTCTAATCGATATGACCAATACGAACTGATGGAAGAGGTAAACAAAAATGTATAATGGCACTTACACATGGAATGAAACTACGCATTTAAAAAAAAAAAATTTGGGGCACTTAAATGCTATAAAAAGCTGGTTAGCAGAAAATGTTTTTGATCCATCAACCTCTGGGTTATGGGCCCAGCACGCATCCGCTGCACAACTCTGCTTTCAGCCACTTCAGCAAAGACTAAACCTTACAATCCATGGCTTAGGAGGCCAGTGTCTTAGGCCACTGGGGATCTTTGTAATCAATATGACCAATACGAACTGATGGAAGAGGTAAACAAAAATGTATAATGGCACTTACACATGGAATGAAACTACGCATTTAAAAAAAAAACATTTGGGGCACATAAATGCTATGGTTAGCAGAAAATGTTTTCGATCCATCGACCACTGGGTAATGGACCTAGCACGCTTCTGCTGGGCCACAATGTTTCCGACCACCCCAGATGGGACTTGAACCCACAATTCCTGGCTTAGGAGGCCAGTGCCTTATCCATTAGGTCACTGGGGCAATGTCTACCTTTCACAACCAGTACGAACTGGTTATGGGCCCAGCACGCATCCGCTGCACAACTCTGCTTTCAGCCACTTCAGCAAAGACTAAACCTCACAATCCATGGCTTAGGAGGCCAGTGTCTTAGGCCACTGGGGATCTTTGTAATCAATATGACCAATACGAACTGATGGAAGAGGTAAAAAAAAATGTATAATGGCACTTACACATGGAATGAAACTACGCATTTTAAAAAAATATTTGTTCGCACTTAAATGCTATAAAAAGCTGGTTAGCAGAAAATGTTTTTGATCCATCAACCTCTGGGTTATGGGCCCAGCACGCATCCGCTGCACAACTCTGCTTTCAGCCACTTCAGCAAAGACTAAACCTCACAATCCATGGCTTAGGAGGCCAGTGTCTTAGGCCACTGGGGATCTTTGTAATCAATATGACCAATACGAACTGATGGAAGAGGTAAAAAAAAATGTATAATGGCACTTACACATGGAATGAAACTACGCATTTAAAAAAAATATTTGTTTGCACTTGAATGCTATAAAAAGCTGGTTAGCAGAAAATGTTTTCGATCCATCAACCTCTGGGTTATGGGCCCAGCACGCATCCGCTGCACAACTCTGCTTTCAGCCACTTCAGCAAAGACTAAACCTCACAATCCATGGCTTAGGAGGCCAGTGTCTAATCGATATGACCAATACGAACTGATGGAAGAGGTAAACAAAAATGTATAATGGCACTTACACATGGAATGAAACTACGCATTTAAAAAAAAAAAAATGTTGGCACTTAAATGCTATGGTTAGCAGAAAATGTTTTCGATCCATCGACCACTGGGTAATGGACCTAGCACGCTTCTGCTGGGCCACAATGTTTCCGACCACCCCAGATGGGACTTGAACCCACAATTCCTGGCTTAGGAGGCCAGTGCCTTATCCATTAGGCCACTGGGGCAATGTCTACCTTTCACAACCAGTACGAACTGGTTATGGGCCCAGCACGCATCCGCTGCACAACTCTGCTTTCAGCCACTTCAGCAAAGACTAAACCTCACAATCCATGGCTTAGGAGGCCAGTGTCTTAGGCCACTGGGGATCTTTGTAATCAATATGACCAATACGAACTGATGGAAGAGGTAAAAAAAAAATGTATAATGACACTTACACATGGAATGAAACTACGCATTTTAAAAAAATATTTGTTCGCACTTAAATGCTATAAAAAGCTGGTTAGCAGAAAATGTTTTTGATCCATCAACCTCTGGGTTATGGGCCCAGCACGCATCCGCTGCACAACTCTGCTTTCAGCCACTTCAGCAAAGACTAAACCTCACAATCCATGGCTTAGGAGGCCAGTGTCTAATCGATATGACAAATACGAACTGATGGAAGAGGTAAACAAAAATGTATAATGGCACTTACACATGGAATGAAACTACGCATTTAAAAAAAAAAATTTTGGGGCACTTAAATGCTATAAAAAGCTGGTTAGCAGAAAATGTTTTTGATCCATCAACCTCTGGGTTATGGGCCCAGCACGCATCCGCTGCACAACTCTGCTTTCAGCCACTTCAGCAAAGACTAAACCTTACAATCCATGGCTCAGGAGGCCAGTGTCTTAGGCCACTGGGGATCTTTGTAATCAATATGACCAATACGAACTGATGGAAGAGGTAAACAAAAATGTATAATGGCACTTACACATGGAATGAAACTACGCATTTAAAAAAAAAAAATTGGGGGCACATAAATGCTATGGTTAGCAGAAAATGTTTTCGATCCATCGACCACTGGGTAATGGACCTAGCACGCTTCTGCTGGGCCACAATGTTTCCGACCACCCCAGATGGGACTTGAACCCACAATTCCTGGCTTAGGAGGCCAGTGCCTTATCCATTAGGCCACTGGGGCAATGTCTACCTTTCACAACCAGTACGAACTGGTTATGGGCCCAGCACGCATCCGCTGCACAACTCTGCTTTCAGCCACTTCAGCAAAGACTAAACCTCACAATCCATGGCTTAGGAGGCCAGTGTCTTAGGCCACTGGGGATCTTTGTAATCAATATGACCAATACGAACTGATGGAAGAGGTAAAAAAAAAATGTATAATGGCACTTACACATGGAATGAAACTACGCATTTTAAAAAAATATTTGTTCGCACTTAAATGCTATAAAAAGCTGGTTAGCAGAAAATGTTTTTGATCCATCAACCTCTGGGTTATGGGCCCAGCACGCATCCGCTGCACAACTCTGCTTTCAGCCACTTCAGCAAAGACTAAACCTCACAATCCATGGCTTAGGAGGCCAGTGTCTAATCGATATGACCAATACGAACTGATGGAAGAGGTAAACAAAAATGTATAATGGCACTTACACATGGAATGAAACTACGCATTTAAAAAAAAAAAATTTGGGGCACTTAAATGCTATAAAAAGCTGGTTAGCAGAAAATGTTTTTGATCCATCAACCTCTGGGTTATGGGCCCAGCACGCATCCGCTGCACAACTCTGCTTTCAGCCACTTCAGCAAAGACTAAACCTTACAATCCATGGCTTAGGAGGCCAGTGTCTTAGGCCACTGGGGATCTTTGTAATCAATATGACCAATACGAACTGATGGAAGAGGTAAACAAAAATGTATAATGGCACTTACACATGGAATGAAACTACGCATTTAAAAAAAAAAAATTTGGGGCACATAAATGCTATGGTTAGCAGAAAATGTTTTCGATCCATCGACCACTGGGTAATGGACCTAGCACGCTTCTGCTGGGCCACAATGTTTCCGACCACCCCAGATGGGACTTGAACCCACAATTCCTGGCTTAGGAGGCCAGTGCCTTATCCATTAGGCCACTGGGGCAATGTCTACCTTTCACAACCAGTACGAACTGGTTATGGGCCCAGCACGCATCCGCTGCACAACTCTGCTTTCAGCCACTTCAGCAAAGACTAAACCTCACAATCCATGGCTTAGGAGGCCAGTGTCTTAGGCCACTGGGGATCTTTGTAATCAATATGACCAATACGAACTGATGGAAGAGGTAAAAAAAAAATGTATAATGGCACTTACACATGGAATGAAACTACGCATTTTAAAAAAATATTTGTTCGCACTTAAATGCTATAAAAAGCTGGTTAGCAGAAAATGTTTTTGATCCATCAACCTCTGGGTTATGGGCCCAGCACGCATCCGCTGCACAACTCTGCTTTCAGCCACTTCAGCAAAGACTAAACCTCACAATCCATGGCTTAGGAGGCCAGTGTCTAATCGATATGACCAATACGAACTGATGGAAGAGGTAAACAAAAATGTATAATGGCACTTACACATGGAATGAAACTACGCATTTAAAAAAAAAAAATTTGGGGCACTTAAATGCTATAAAAAGCTGGTTAGCAGAAAATGTTTTTGATCCATCAACCTCTGGGTTATGGGCCCAGCACGCATCCGCTGCACAACTCTGCTTTCAGCCACTTCAGCAAAGACTAAACCTTACAATCCATGGCTTAGGAGGCCAGTGTCTTAGGCCACTGGGGATCTTTGTAATCAATATGACCAATACGAACTGATGGAAGAGGTAAACAAAAATGTATAATGGCACTTACACATGGAATGAAACTACGCATTTAAAAAAAAAACATTTGGGGCACATAAATGCTATGGTTAGCAGAAAATGTTTTCGATCCATCGACCACTGGGTAATGGACCTTGCAAGCTTCTGCTGGGTCACAATGTTTCCGACCACCCCAGATGGGACTTGAACCCACAATTCCTGGCTTAGGAGGCCAGTGCCTTATCCATTAGGCCACTGGGGCAATGTCTACCTTTCACAACCAGTACGAACTGGTTATGGGCCCAGCACGCATCCGCTGCACAACTCTGCTTTCAGCCACTTCAGCAAAGACTAAACCTCACAATCCATGGCTTAGGAGGCCAGTGTCTTAGGCCACTGGGGATCTTTGTAATCAATATGACCAATACGAACTGATGGAAGAGGTAAAAAAAAATGTATAATGGCACTTACACATGGAATGAAACTACGCATTTTAAAAAAATATTTGTTCGCACTTAAATGCTATAAAAAGCTGGTTAGCAGAAAATGTTTTTGATCCATCAACCTCTGGGTTATGGGCCCAGCACGCATCCGCTGCACAACTCTGCTTTCAGCCACTTCAGCAAAGACTAAACCTCACAATCCATGGCTTAGGAGGCCAGTGTCTAATCGATATGACCAATACGAACTGATGGAAGAGGTAAACAAAAATGTATAATGGCACTTACACATGGAATGAAACTACGCATTTAAAAAAAAAAAATTTGGGGCACTTAAATGCTATAAAAAGCTGGTTAGCAGAAAATGTTTTTGATCCATCAACCTCTGGGTTATGGGCCCAGCACGCATCCGCTGCACAACTCTGCTTTCAGCCACTTCAGCAAAGACTAAACCTTACAATCCATGGCTTAGGAGGCCAGTGTCTTAGGCCACTGGGGATCTTTGTAATCAATATGACCAATACGAACTGATGGAAGAGGTAAACAAAAATGTATAATGGCACTTACACATGGAATGAAACTACGCATTTAAAAAAAAAACATTTGGGGCACATAAATGCTATGGTTAGCAGAAAATGTTTTCGATCCATCGACCACTGGGTAATGGACCTAGCACGCTTCTGCTGGGCCACAATGTTTCCGACCACCCCAGATGGGACTTGAACCCACAATTCCTGGCTTAGGAGGCCAGTGCCTTATCCATTAGGCCACTTGGGCAATGTCGACCTTTCACAACCAGTACGAACTGGTTATGGGCCCAGCACGCATCCGCTGCACAACTCTGCTTTCAGCCATTTCAGCAAAGACTAAACCTCACAATCCATGGCTTAGGAGGCCAGTGTCTTAGGCCACTGGGGATCTTTGTAATCAATATGACCAATACGAACTGATGGAAGAGGTAAAAAAAAATGTATAATGGCACTTACACATGGAATGAAACTACGCATTTAAAAAAAATATTTGTTCGCACTTAAATGCTATAAAAAGCTGGTTAGCAGAAAATGTTTTTGATCCATCAACCTCTGGGTTATGGGCCCAGCACGCATCCGCTGCACAACTCTGCTTTCAGCCACTTCAGCAAAGACTAAACCTCACAATCCATGGCTTAGGAGGCCAGTGTCTAATCGATATGACCAATACGAACTGATGGAAGAGGTAAACAAAAATCTATAATGGCACTTACACATGGAATGAAACTACGCATTTAAAAAAAAAAAATTTGGGGCACTTAAATGCTATAAAAAGCTGGTTAGCAGAAAATGTTTTTGATCCATCAACCTCTGGGTTATGGGCCCAGCACGCATCCGCTGCACAACTCTGCTTTCAGCCACTTCAGCAAAGACTAAACCTTACAATCCATGGCTTAGGAGGCCAGTGTCTTAGGCCACTGGGGATCTTTGTAATCAATATGACCAATACGAACTGATGGAAGAGGTAAACAAAAATGTATAATGGCACTTACACATGGAATGAAACTACGCATTTAAAAAAAAAAAATTTGGGGCACATAAATGCTATGGTTAGCAGAAAATGTTTTCGATCCATCGACCACTGGGTAATGGACCTAGCACGCTTCTGCTGGGCCACAATGTTTCCGACCACCCCATATGGGACTTGAACCCACAATTCCTGGCTTAGGAGGCCAGTGCCTTATCCATTAGGCCACTGGGGCAATGTCTACCTTTCACAACCAGTACGAACTGGTTATGGGCCCAGCACGCATCCGCTGCACAACTCTGCTTTCAGCCACTTCAGCAAAGACTAAACCTCACAATCCATGGCTTAGGAGGCCAGTGTCTTAGGCCACTGGGGATCTTTGTAATCAATATGACCAATACGAACTGATGGAAGAGGTAAAAAAAAATGTATAATGGCACTTACACATGGAATGAAACTACGCATTTTAAAAAAATATTTGTTTGCACTTAAATGCTATAAAAAGCTGGTTAGCAGAAAATGTTTTTGATCCATCAACCTCTGGGTTATGGGCCCAGCACGCATCCGCTGCACAACTCTGCTTTCAGCCACTTCAGCAAAGACTAAACCTCACAATCCATGGCTTAGGAGGCCAGTGTCTAATCGATATGACCAATACGAACTGATGGAAGAGGTAAACAAAAATGTATAATGGCACTTACACATGGAATGAAACTACGCATTTAAAAAAAAAAAATTTGGGGCACTTAAATGCTATAAAAAGCTGGTTAGCAGAAAATGTTTTTGATCCATCAACCTCTGGGTTATGGGCCCAGCACGCATCCGCTGCACAACTCTGCTTTCAGCCACTTCAGCAAAGACTAAACCTTACAATCCATGGCTTAGGAGGCCAGTGTCTTAGGCCACTGGGGATCTTTGTAATCAATATGACCAATACGAACTGATGGAAGAGGTAAACAAAAATGTATAATGGCACTTACACATGGAATGAAACTACGCATTTAAAAAAAAAAATTTGGGGGCACATAAATGCTATGGTTAGCAGAAAATGTTTTCGATCCATCGACCACTGGGTAATGGACCTAGCACGCTTCTGCTGGGCCACAATGTTTCCGACCACCCCAGATGGGACTTGAACCCACAATTCCTGGCTTAGGAGGCCAGTGCCTTATCCATTAGGCCACTGGGGCAATGTCTACCTTTCACAACCAGTACGAACTGGTTATGGGCCCAGCACGTATCCGCTGCACAACTCTGCTTTCAGCCACTTCAGCAAAGACTAAACCTCACAATCCATGGCTTAGGAGGCCAGTGTCTTAGGCCACTGGGGATCTTTGTAATCAATATGACCAATACGAACTGATGGAAGAGGTAAAAAAAAATGTATAATGGCACTTACACATGGAATGAAACTACGCATTTTAAAAAAATATTTGTTCGCACTTAAATGCTATAAAAAGCTGGTTAGCAGAAAATGTTTTCGATCCATCAACCTCTGGGTTATGGGCCCAGCACGCATCCGCTGCACAACTCTGCTTTCAGCCACTTCAGCAAAGACTAAACCTCACAATCCATGGCTTAGGAGGCCAGTGTCTTAGGCCACTGGGGATCTTTGTAATCAATATGACCAATACGAACTGATGGAAGAGGTAAAAAAAAATGTATAATGGCACTTACACATGGAATGAAACTACGCATTTAAAAAAAATATTTGTTTGCACTTGAATGCTATAAAAAGCTGGTTAGCAGAAAATGTTTTCGATCCATCAACCTCTGGGTTATGGGCCCAGCACGCATCCGCTGCACAACTCTGCTTTCAGCCACTTCAGCAAAGACTAAACCTCACAATCCATGGCTTAGGAGGCCAGTGTCTAATCGATATGACCAATACGAACTGATGGAAGAGGTAAAAAAAAATGTATAATGGCACTTACACATGGAATGAAACTACGCATTTAAAAAAAAAAAATTTGTTGGCACTTAAATGCTATGGTTAGCAGAAAATGTTTTCGATCCATCGACCACTGGGTAATGGACCTAGCACGCTTCTGCTGGGCCACAACGTTTCCGACCACCCCAGATGGGACTTGAAACCACAATTCCTGGCTAAGGAGGCCAGTGCCTTATCCATTAGGCCACTGGGGCAATGTCTACCTTTCACAACCAGTACGAACTGGTTATGGGCCCAGCACGCATCCGCTGCACAACTCTGCTTTCAGCCACTTCAGCAAAGACTAAACCTCACAATCCATGGCTTAGGAGGCCAGTGTCTTAGGCCACTGGGGATCTTTGTAATCAATATGACCAATACGAACTGATGGAAGAGGTAAAAAAAAATGTATAATGGCACTTACACATGGAATGAAACTACGCATTTAAAAAAAATATTTGTTCGCACTTAAATGCTATAAAAAGCTGGTTAGCAGAAAATGTTTTTGATCCATCAACCTCTGGGTTATGGGCCCAGCACGCATCCGCTGCACAACTCTGCTTTCAGCCACTTCAGCAAAGACTAAACCTCACAATCCATGGCTTAGGAGGCCAGTGTCTTAGGCCACTGGGGATCTTTGTAATCAATATGACCAATACGAACTGATGGAAGAGGTAAAAAAAAATGTATAATGGCACTTACACATGGAATGAAACTACGCATTTAAAAAATATATTTGTTCGCACTTAAATGCTATAAAAAGCTGGTTAGCAGAAAATGTTTTTGATCCATCAACCTCTGGGTTATGGGCCCAGCACGCATCCGCTGCACAACTCTGCTTTCAGCCACTTCAGCAAAGACTAAACCTCACAATCCATGGCTTAGGAGGCCAGTGTCTTAGGCCACTGGGGATCTTTGTAATCAATATGACCAATACGAACTGATGGAAGAGGTAAAAAAAAATGTATAATGGCACTTACACATGGAATGAAACTACGCATTTAAAAAAAATATTTGTTTGCACTTGAATGCTATAAAAAGCTGGTTAGCAGAAAATGTTTTCGATCCATCAACCTCTGGGTTATGGGCCCAGCACCCATCCGCTGCACAACTCTGCTTTCAGCCACTTCAGCAAAGACTAAACCTCACAATCCATGGCTTAGGAGGCCAGTGTCTAATCGATATGACCAATACGAACTGATGGAAGAGGTAAACAAAAATGTATAATGGCACTTACACATGGAATGAAACTACGCATTTAAAAAAAAAAAAAATTTTGGCACTTAAATGCTATGGTTAGCAGAAAATGTTTTCGATCCATCGACCACTGGGTAATGGACCTAGCACGCTTCTGCTGGGCCACAATGTTTCCAACCACCCACAATTCCTGGCTTAGGAGGCCAGTGCCTTATCCATTAGGCCACTGGGGCAATGTCTACCTTTCACAACCAGTACGAACTGGTTATGGGCCCAGCACGCATCCGCTGCACAACTCTGCTTTCAGCCACTTCAGCAAAGACTAAACCTCACAATCCATGGCTTAGGAGGCCAGTGTCTTAGGCCACTGGGGATCTTTGTAATCAATATGACCAATACGAACTGATGGAAGAGGTAAAAAAAAATGTATAATGGCACTTACACATGGAATGAAACTACGCATTTAAAAAAAATATTTGTTCGCACTTAAATGCTATAAAAAGCTGGTTAGCAGAAAATGTTTTTGATCCATCAACCTCTGGGTTATGGGCCCAGCACGCATCCGCTGCACAACTCTGCTTTCAGCCACTTCAGCAAAGACTAAACCTCACAATCCATGGCTTAGGAGGCCAGTGTCTTAGGCCACTGGGGATCTTTGTAATCAATATGACCAATACGAACTGATGGAAGAGGTAAAAAAAAATGTATAATGGCACTTACACATGGAATGAAACTACGCATTTAAAAAAAATATTTGTTTGCACTTAAATGCTATAAAAAGCTGGTTAGCAGAAAATGTTTTTGATCCATCAACCTCTGGGTTATGGGCCCAGCACGCATCCGCTGCACAACTCTGCTTTCAGCCACTTCAGCAAAGACTAAACCTCACAATCCATGGCTTAGGAGGCCAGTGTCTTAGGCCACTGGGGATCTTTGTAATCAATATGACCAATACGAACTGATGGAAGAGGTAAAAAAAAATGTATAATGGCACTTACACATGGAATGAAACTACGCATTTAAAAAAAATATTTGTTTGCACTTGAATGCTATAAAAAGCTGGTTAGCAGAAAATGTTTTCGATCCATCAACCTCTGGGTTATGGGCCCAGCACGCATCCGCTGCACAACTCTGCTTTCAGCCACTTCAGCAAAGACTAAACCTCACAATCCATGGCTTAGGAGGCCAGTGTCTAATCGATATGACCAATACGAACTGATGGAAGAGGTAAACAAAAATGTATAATGGCACTTACACATGGAATGAAACTACGCATTTAAAAAAAAAAAAAATTTGGCACTTAAATGCTATGGTTAGCAGAAAATGTTTTCGATCCATCGACCACTGGGTAATGGACCTAGCACGCTTCTGCTGGGCCACAATGTTTCCAACCACCCACAATTCCTGGCTTAGGAGGCCAGTGCCTTATCCATTAGGCCACTGGGGCAATGTCTACCTTTCACAACCAGTACGAACTGGTTATGGGCCCAGCACGCATCCGCTGCACAACTCTGCTTTCAGCCACTTCAGCAAAGACTAAACCTCACAATCCATGGCTTAGGAGGCCAGTGTCTTAGGCCACTGGGGATCTTTGTAATCAATATGACCAATACGAACTGATGGAAGAGGTAAAAAAAAATGTATAATGGCACTTACACATGGAATGAAACTACGCATTTAAAAAAAATATTTGTTCGCACTTAAATGCTATAAAAAGCTGGTTAGCAGAAAATGTTTTTGATCCATCAACCTCTGGGTTATGGGCCCAGCACGCATCCGCTGCACAACTCTGCTTTCAGCCACTTCAGCAAAGACTAAACCTCACAATCCATGGCTTAGGAGGCCAGTGTCTTAGGCCACTGGGGATCTTTGTAATCAATATGACCAATACGAACTGATGGAAGAGGTAAAAAAAAATGTATAATGGCACTTACACATGGAATGAAACTACGCATTTAAAAAAAATATTTGTTTGCACTTGAATGCTATAAAAAGCTGGTTAGCAGAAAATGTTTTCGATCCATCAACCTCTGGGTTATGGGCCCAGCACGCATCCGCTGCACAACTCTGCTTTCAGCCACTTCAGCAAAGACTAAACCTCACAATCCATGGCTTAGGAGGCCAGTGTCTAATCGATATGACCAATACGAACTGATGGAAGAGGTAAACAAAAATGTATAATGGCACTTACACATGGAATGAAACTACGCATTTAAAAAAAAAAAAAATTTGGCACTTAAATGCTATGGTTAGCAGAAAATGTTTTCGATCCATCGACCACTGGGTAATGGACCTAGCACGCTTCTGCTGGGCCACAATGTTTCCAACCACCCACAATTCCTGGCTTAGGAGGCCAGTGCCTTATCCATTAGGCCACTGGGGCAATGTCTACCTTTCACAACCAGTACGAACTGGTTACGGGCCCAGCACGCATCCGCTGCACAACTCTGCTTTCAGCCACTTCAGCAAAGACTAAACCTCACAATCCATGGCTTAGGAGGCCAGTGTCTTAGGCCACTGGGGATCTTTGTAATCAATATGACCAATACGAACTGATGGAAGAGGTAAAAAAAAATGTATAATGGCACTTACACATGGAATGAAACTACGCATTTAAAAAAAATATTTGTTCGCACTTAAATGCTATAAAAAGCTGGTTAGCAGAAAATGTTTTTGATCCATCAACCTCTGGGTTATGGGCCCAGCACGCATCCGCTGCACAACTCTGCTTTCAGCCACTTCAGCAAAGACTAAACCTCACAATCCATGGCTTAGGAGGCCAGTGTCTTAGGCCACTGGGGATCTTTGTAATCAATATGACCAATACGAACTGATGGAAGAGGTAAAAAAAAATGTATAATGGCACTTACACATGGAATGAAACTACGCATTTAAAAAAAATATTTGTTTGCACTTGAATGCTATAAAAAGCTGGTTAGCAGAAAATGTTTTCGATCCATCAACCTCTGGGTTATGGGCCCAGCACGCATCCGCTGCACAACTCTGCTTTCAGCCACTTCAGCAAAGACTAAACCTCACAATCCATGGCTTAGGAGGCCAGTGTCTAATCGATATGACCAATACGAACTGATGGAAGAGGTAAACAAAAATGTATAATGGCACTTACACATGGAATGAAACTACGCATTTAAAAAAAAAAATTTTTTGGCACTTAAATGCTATGGTTAGCAGAAAATGTTTTCGATCCATCGACCACTGGGTAATGGACCTAGCACGCTTCTGCTGGGCCACAATGTTTCCAACCACCCACAATTCCTGGCTTAGGAGGCCAGTGCCTTATCCATTAGGCCACTGGGGCAATGTCTACCTTTCACAACCAGTACGAACTGGTTATGGGCCCAGCACGCATCCGCTGCACAACTCTGCTTTCAGCCACTTCAGCAAAGACTAAACCTCACAATCCATGGCTTAGGAGGCCAGTGTCTTAGGCCACTGGGGATCTTTGTAATCAATATGACCAATACGAACTGATGGAAGAGGTAAAAAAAAATGTATAATGGCACTTACACATGGAATGAAACTACGCATTTAAAAAAAATATTTGTTTGCACTTGAATGCTATAAAAAGCTGGTTAGCAGAAAATGTTTTCGATCCATCAACCTCTGGGTTATGGGCCCAGCACGCATCCGCTGCACAACTCTGCTTTCAGCCACTTCAGCAAAGACTAAACCTCACAATCCATGGCTTAGGAGGCCAGTGTCTAATCGATATGACCAATACGAACTGATGGAAGAGGTAAACAAAAATGTATAATGGCACTTACACATGGAATGAAACTACGCATTTAAAAAAAAAAAAAATTTGGCACTTAAAATGCTATGGTTTGCAGAAAATGTTTTCGATCCATCGACCACTGGGTAATGGACCTAGCACGCTTCTGCTGGGCCACAATGTTTCCAACCACCCCAGATGGGACTTGAACCAACAATTCCTGGCTTAGGAGGCCAGTGCCTTATCCATTAGGCCACTGGGGCAATGTCTACCTTTCACAACCAGTACGAACTGGTTATGGGCCCAGCACGCATCCGCTGCACAACTCTGCTTTCAGCCACTTCAGCAAAGACTAAACCTCACAATCCATGGCTTAGGAGGCCAGTGTCTTAGGCCACTGGGGATCTTTGTAATCAATATGACCAATACGAACTGATGGAAGAGGTAAAAAAAAATGTATAATGGCACTTACACATGGAATGAAACTACGCATTTAAAAAAAATATTTGTTCGCACTTAAATGCTATAAAAAGCTGGTTAGCAGAAAATGTTTTTGATCCATCAACCTCTGGGTTATGGGCCCAGCACGCATCCGCTGCACAACTCTGCTTTCAGCCACTTCAGCAAAGACTAAACCTCACAATCCATGGCTTAGGAGGCCAGTGTCTAATCGATATGACCAATACGAACTGATGGAAGAGGTAAACAAAAATGTATAATGGCACTTACACATGGAATGAAACTACGCATTTAAAAAAAAAAAATTTGGGGCACTTAAATGCTATGGTTAGCAGAAAATGTTTTCGATCCATCGACCACTGGACCTAGCACGCTTCTGCTGGGCCACAATGTTTCCGACCACCCCAGATGGGACTTGAACCCACAATTCCTGGCTTAGGAGGCCAGTGCCTTATCCATTAGGCCACTGGGGCAATGTCTACCTTTCACAACCAGTACGAACTGGTTATGGGCCCAGCACGCATCCGCTGCACAACTCTGCTTTCAGCCACTTCAGCAAAGACTAAACCTCACAATCCATGGTTTAGGAGGCCAGTGTCTTAGGCCACTGGGCATATTTGTAATCAATATGACCAATACGAACTGATGGAAGAGGTAAAAAAAAAATGTATAATGGCACTTACACATGGAATGAAACTACGCATTTTTAAAAAATATTTGTTCGCACTTAAATGCTATAAAAAGCTGGTTAGCCGAAAATGTTTTCGATCCATCAACTTCTGGGTTATGGGCCCAGCACGCATCCGCTGCAAAACTCTGCTTTCAGCCACTTCAGCAAAGACTAAACCTCACAATCCATGGCTTAGGAGGCCAGTGTCTTAAGCCACTGGGGGTCTTTGTAATCAATATGACCAATACGAACTGATGTAAGGGGTAAAAAAAAAATGTATAATGGCACTTACACATGGAATGAAACTACGCATTTAAAAAAAATATTTGTTGGCACTTAAATGCTATAAAAAGCTGGTTAGCAGAAAATGTTTTCGATCCATCAACCTCTGGGTTATGGGCCCAGCACGCATCCGCTGCACAACTCTGCTTTCAGCCACTTCAGCAAAGACTAAACCTCACAATCCATGGTTTAGGAGGCCAGTGTCTTAGGCCACTGGGGATATTTGTAATCAATATGACCAATACGAACTGATGGAAGAGGTAAAAAAAAAATGTATAATGGCACTTACACATGAGAGGTAAAAAAAAAATGTATAATGGCACTTACACATGGAATGAAACTACGCATTTTTTAAAAATATTTGTTCGCACTTAAATGCTATAAAAAGCTGGTTAGCCGAAAATGTTTTCGATCCATCAACTTCTGGGTTATGGGCCCAGCACGCATCCGCTGCAAAACTCTGCTTTCAGCCACTTCAGCAAAGACTAAACCTCACAATCCATGGCTTAGGAGGCCAGTGTCTTAAGCCACGGGGGATCTTTGTAATCAATATGACCAATACGAACTGATGTAACAGGTAAAAAACAAAATGTATAATGGCACTTACACATGGAATGAAACTACGCATTTAAAAAAAATATTTGTTGGCACTTAAATGCTATAAAAAGCTGGTTAGCAGAAAATGTTTTCGATCCATCAACCTCTGGGTTATGGGCCCAGCACGCATCCGCTGCACAACTCTGCTTTCAGCCACTTCAGCAAAGACTAAACCTCACAATCCATGGCTTAGGAGGCCAGTGTCTTAGGCCACTGGGGATCTTTGTAATCAATATGACCAATACGAACTGATGGAAGAGGTAAAAAAATATATATATAATGGCACCTACACATGGAATGAAACTACGCATTTAAAAAAAATATTTGTTCGAACTTAAATGCTATAAAAAGCTGGTTAGCAGAAAATGTTTTCGATCCATCAACCTCTGGGTTATGGGCCCAGCACGCATCCGCTGCACAACTCTGCTTTCAGCCACTTCAGCAAAGACTAAACCTCACAATCCATGGCTTAGGAGGCCAGTGTCTTAGGCCACTGGGGATCTTTGTAATCAATATGACCAATACGAACTGATGGAAGAGGTAAAAAAAAAAGTATAATGGCACCTACACATGGAATGAAACTACGCATTTAAAAAAAATATTTGTTCGAACTTAAATGCTATAAAAAGCTGGTTAGCAGAAATTTTTTCGATCCATCAACCTCTGGGTTATGGGCCCAGCACGCATCCGCTGCACAACTCTGCTTTCAGCCACTTCAGCAAAGACTAAACCTCACAATCCATGGCTTAGGAGGCCAGTGTCTTAGGCCACTGGGGATCTTTGTAATCAATATGACCAATACGAACTGATGGAAGAGGTAAAAAAAAAAGTATAATGGCACCTACACATGGAATGAAACTACGCATTTAAAAAAAATATTTGTTCGAACTTAAATGCTATAAAAAGCTGGTTAGCAGAAATTTTTTCGATCCATCAACCTCTGGGTTATGGGCCCAGCACGCATCCGCTGCACAACTCTGCTTTCAGCCACTTCAGCAAAGACTAAACCTCACAATCCATGGCTTAGGAGGCCAGTGTCTTAGGCCACTGGGGATCTTTGTAATCAATATGACCAATACGAACTGATGGAAGATGTAAAAAAAAAATGTATAATGGCACATACACATGGAATGAAACGACGCATTTTTAAAAAATATTTGTTCACACTTAAATGCTATAAAAAGCTGGTTAGCCGAAAATGTTTTCGATCAATCAACCTCTGGGTTATGGGCCCAGCACGCATCCGCTGCACAACTCTGCTTTCAGCCACTTCAGCAAAGACTAAACCTCACAATCCATGGCTTAGGAGGCCAGTGTCTTAGGCCACTGGGGATATTTGTAATCAATATGACCAATACGATCTGATGGAAGAGGTAAAAAAAAAATGTATAATGGCACTTACACATGGAATGAAACTACGCATTTTTTAAAAATATTTGTTGGCACTTAAATGCTATAAAAAGCTGGTTAGCCGAAAATGTTTTCGATCCACCAACCTCTGGGTTATGGACACAGCACGCTTCTGCTGGGCCACAATGTTTACAACCACCCCAAATGGGACTTGAACACACAATTCCTGGCTTAGGAGGACAGTGCCTTATCCATTAGGCCACTGGGGCAATGTCTACCTTTCACAACCAGTACGAACTGGTTATGGGCCCAGCATGCATCCGCTGCACAACTCTGCTTTCAGCCACTTCAGCAAAGACTAAACCTCACAATCCATGGCTTAGGAGGCCAGTGTCTTAGGCCACTGGGGATCTTTGTAATCAATATGACCAATACGAACTGATGGAAGAGGTAAAAAAAATATATATAATGGCACCTACACATGGAATGAAACTACGCATTTAAAAAAAATATTTGTTCGAACTTAAATGCTATAAAAAGCTGGTTAGCAGAAAATGTTTTCGATCCATCAACCTCTGGGTTATGGGCCCAGCACGCATCCGCTGCACAACTCTGCTTTCAGCCACTTCAGCAAAGACTAAACCTCACAATCCATGGCTTAGGAGGCCAGTGTCTTAGGCCACTGGGGATCTTTGTAATCAATATGACCAATACGAACTGATGGAAGAGGTAAAAAAAAAAGTATAATGGCACCTACACATGGAATGAAACTACGCATTTAAAAAAAATATTTGTTCGAACTTAAATGCTATAAAAAGCTGGTTAGCAGAAAATGTTTTCGATCCATCAACCTCTGGGTTATGGGCCCAGCACGCATCCGCTGCACAACTCTGCTTTCAGCCACTTCAGCAAAGACTAAACCTCACAATCCATGGCTTAGGAGGCCAGTGTCTTAGGCCACTGGGGATCTTTGTAATCAATATGACCAATATGAACTGATGGAAGAGGTAAAAAAAATATATATATAATGGCACCTACACATGGAATGAAACTACGCATTTTTAAAAAATATTTGTTCGAACTTAAATGCTATAAAAAGCTGGTTAGCAGAAAATGTTTTTGATCCATCAACCTCTGGGTTATGGGCCCAGCACGCATCCGCTGCACAACTCTGCTTTCAGCCACTTCAGCAAAGACTAAACCTCACAATCCATGGCTTAGGAGGCCAGTGTCTTAGGCCACTGGGGATCTTTGTAATCAATATGACCAATACGAACTGATGGAAGAGGTAAAAAAAAAAGTATAATGGCACCTACACATGGAATGAAACTACGCATTTAAAAAAAATATTTGTTCGAACTTAAATGCTATAAAAAGCTGGTTAGCAGAAAATGTTTTAGATCCATCAACCTCTGGGTTATGGGCCCAGCACGCATCCGCTGCACAACTCTGCTTTCAGCCACTTCAGCAAAGACTAAACCTCACAATCCATGGCTTAGGAGGCTAGTGTCTTAGGCCACTGGGGATCTTTGTAATCAATATGACCAATGGAAGAGGTAAAAAAAAAATTATAATGGCACTTACACATGGAATGAAAGTACGCATTTAAAAAAATAAATTTGTTGGCACTTAAATGCTATGGTTAGCAGAAAATGTTTTCGATCCATCGATCACTGGGTAATGGACTTAGCACGCTTCTGCTGGGCCACAATATTTCCGACCACCCCAGATATGACTTGAACCCACAACTCCTGGCTTAGGAGGCCAGTGCCTTATCCATTAGGCCACTGGGGCACTGTCTACCTTTCACAACCAGTACGAACTGGTTATGGGCCCAGCACGCATCCGCTGCACAACTCTGCTTTCAGCCACTTCAGCAAAGACTAAACCTCACAATCCATGGCTTAGGAGGCCAGTGTCTTAGGCCACTGGGGATCTTTGTAATCAATATGACCAATACGAACTGATGGAAGAGGTAAAAAAAAATATATATAATGGCACTTACACATGGAATGAAACTACGCATTTTTAAAAAATATTTGTTCGAACTTAATGCTATAAAAAGCTGGTTAGCAGAAAATGTTTTCGATCCATCAACCTCTGGGTTATGGGCCCAGCACGCATCCGCTGCACAACTCTGCTTTCAGCCACTTCAGCAAAGACTAAACCTCACAATCCATGGCTTAGGAGGCCAGTGTCTTAGGCCACTGGGGATCTTTGTAATCAATATGACCAATACGAACTGATGGAAGAGGTAAAAAAAAAAAGTATAATGGCACCTACACATGGAATGAAACTACGCATTTAAAAAAAATATTTGTTCGAACTTAAATGCTATAAAAAGCTGGTTAGCAGAAAATGTTTTCGATCCATCAACCTCTGGGTTATGGGCCCAGCACGCATCCGCTGCACAACTCTGCTTTCAGCCACTTCAGCAAAGACTAAACCTCACAATCCATGGTTTAGGAGGCCAGTGTCTTAGGCCACTGGGGATATTTGTAATCAATATGACCAATACGAACTGATGGAAGAGGTAAAAAAAAAAAGTATAATGGCAACTACACATGGAATGAAACTACGCATTTAAAAAAAATATTTGTTCGAACTTAAATGCTATAAAAAGCTGGTTAGCAGAAAATGTTTTCGATCCATCAACCTCTGGGTTATGGGCCCAGCACGCATCCGCTGCACAACTCTGCTTTCAGCCACTTCAGCAAAGACTAAACCTCACAATCCATGGCTTAGGAGGCCAGTGTCTTAGGCCACTGGGGATCTTTGTAATCAATATGACCAATACGAACTGATGGAAGAGGTAAAAAAAAAAAGTATAATGGCACTTACACATGGAATGAAACTACGCATTTAAAAAAAATATTTGTTCGAACTTAAATGCTATAAAAAGCTGGTTAGCAGAAAATGTTTTCGATCCATCAACCTCTGGGTTATGGGCCCAGCACGCATTCGCTGCACAACTCTGCTTTCAGCCACTTCAGCAAAGACTAAACCTCACAATCCATGGCTTAGGAGGCCAGTGTCTTAGGCCACTGGGGATCTTTGTAATCAATATGACCAATACGAACTGATGGAAGAGGTAAAAAAAAAAAGTATAATGGCACCTACACATGGAATGAAACTACGCATTTAAAAAAAATATTTGTTCGAACTTAAATGCTATAAAAAGCTGGTTAGCAGAAAATGTTTTCGATCCATCAACCTCTGGGTTATGGGCCCAGCACGCATCCGCTGCACAACTCTGCTTTCAGCCACTTCAGCAAAGACTAAACCTCACAATCCATGGTTTAGGAGGCCAGTGTCTTAGGCCACTGGGGATATTTGTAATCAATATGACCAATACGAACTGATGGAAGAGGTAAAAAAAAAAAGTATAATGGCAACTACACATGGAATGAAACTACGCATTTAAAAAAAATATTTGTTCGAACTTAAATGCTATAAAAAGCTGGTTAGCAGAAAATGTTTTCGATCCATCAACCTCTGGGTTATGGGCCCAGCACGCATCCGCTGCACAACTCTGCTTTCAGCCACTTCAGCAAAGACTAAACCTCACAATCCATGGCTTAGGAGGCCAGTGTCTTAGGCCACTGGGGATCTTTGTAATCAATATGACCAATACGAACTGATGGAAGAGGTAAAAAAAAAAAGTATAATGGCACTTACACATGGAATGAAACTACGCATTTAAAAAAAATATTTGTTCGAACTTAAATGCTATAAAAAGCTGGTTAGCAGAAAATGTTTTCGATCCATCAACCTCTGGGTTATGGGCCCAGCACGCATCCGCTGCACAACTCTGCTTTCAGCCACTTCAGCAAAGACTAAACCTCACAATCCATGGCTTAGGAGGCCAGTGTCTAATCGATATGACCAATACGAACTGATGGAAGAGGTAAAAAAAAATGTATAATGGCACTTACACATGGAATGAAACTACGCATTTTTTAAAAATATTTGTTTGCACTTAAATGCTATAAAAAGCTGGTTAGCAGAAAATGTTTTCGATCCATCAACCTCTGGGTTATGGGCCCAGCACGCATCCGCTGCACAACTCTGCTTTCAGCCACTTCAGCAAAGACTAAACCTCACAATCCATGGCTTAGGAGGCCAGTGTCTTAGGCCACTGGGGATCTTTGTAATCAATATGACCAATACGAACTGATGGAAGAGGTAAAAAAAAATGTATAATGGCACTTACACATGGAATGAAACTACGCATTTAAAAAAAATATTTGTTTGCACTTAAATGCTATAAAAAGCTGGTTAGCAGAAAATGTTTTCGATCCATCAACCTCTGGGTTATGGGCCCAGCACGCATCCGCTGCACAATTCTGCTTTCAGCCACTTCAGCAAAGACTAAACCTCACAATCCATGGCTTAGGAGGCCAGTGTCTTAGGCCACTGGGGATCTTTGTAATCAATATGACCAATGGAAGAGGTAAAAAAAAAAATTATAATGGCACTTACACATGGAATGAAACTACGCATTTAAAAAAAAATATTTGTTGGCACTTAAATGCTATGGTTATCAGAAAATGTTTTCGATCCATCAACCTCTGGGTTATGGGCCCAGCACACATCCGCTGCACAACTCTGCTTTCAGCCACTTCAGCAAAGACTAAACCTCACAATCCATGGCTTAGGAGGCCAGTGTCTTAGGCCACTGGGGATCTTTCAAATCAATATGACCAATACGAACTGATGGAAGAGGTAAAAAAATATATATATAATGGCACCTACACATGGAATGAAACTACGCATTTAAAAAAAATATTTGTTCGAACTTAAATGCTATAAAAAGCTGGTTAGCAGGAAATGTTTTCGATCCATCAACCTCTGGGTTATGGGCCCAGCACGCATCCGCTGCACAACTCTGCTTTCAGCTACTTCAGCAAAGACTAAACCTCACAATCCATGGCTTAGGAGGCCAGTGTCTTAGGCCACTGGGGATCTTTGTAATCAATATGACCAATGGAAGAGGTAAAAAAAAAATTATAATGGCACTTACACATGGAATGAAACTACGCATTTAAAAAAATACATTTGTTGGCACTTAAATGCTATGGTTATCAGAAAATGTTTTCAATCCATCAACCTCTGGGTTATGGGCCCAGCACACATCCGCTGCACAACTCTGCTTTCAGCCACTTCAGCAAAGACTAAACCTCACAATCCATGGCTTAGGAGGCCAGTGTCTTAGGCCACTGGGGATCTTTGTAATCAATATGACCAATACGAACTGATGGAAGAGGTAAAAAAATATATATATAATGGCACCTACACATGGAATGAAACTACGCATTTAAAAAAAATATTTGTTCGAACTTAAATGCTATAAAAAGCTGGTTAGCAGGAAATGTTTTCGAACCATCAACCTCTGGGTTATGGGCCCAGCACGCATCCGCTGCACAACTCTGCTTTCAGCCACTTCAGCAAAGACTAAACCTCACAATCCATGGCTTAGGAGGCCAGTGTCTTAGGCCACTGGGGATCTTTGTAATCAATATGACCAATGGAAGAGGTAAAAATTTTTTTATAATGGCACTTACACATGGAATGAAACTACGCATTTAAAAAAATACATTTGTTGGCACTTAAATGCTATGGTTAGCATTTGTTTGTTTGTTTTCCATCCATCGATCACTGGGTAATGGACCTAGCACGCTTCTGCTGGGCCACATTGTTTCCGACCACCCCAGATGGGACTTGAACCCACAATTCCTGGCTTAGGAGGCCAGTGCCTTATCCATTAGGCCACTGGGGCAATGTCTACCTTTCACAACCAGTACGAACTGGTTATGGGCCCAGCACGCATCCGCTGCACAACTCTGCTTTCAGCCACTTCAGCAAAGACTAAACCTCACAATCCATGGCTTAGGAGGCCAGTGTCTTAGGCCACTGGGGATCTTTGTAATCAATATGACCAATACGAACTGATGGAAGAGGTAAAAAAAAAAAGTATAATGGCACTTACACATGGAATGAAACTACGCATTTTAAAAAAATATTTGTTCGAACTTAAATGCTATAAAAAGCTGGTTAGCAGAAAATGTTTTCGATCCATCAACCTCTGGGTTATGGGCCCAGCACGCATCCGCTGCACAACTCTGCTTTCAGCCACTTCAGCAAAGACTAAACCTCACAATCCATGGCTTAGGAGGCCAGTGTCTTAGGCCACTGGGGATCTTTGTAATCAATATGACCAATACGAACTGATGGAAGAGGTAAAAAAAAATGTATAATGGCACTTACACATGGAATGAAACTACGCATTTAAAAAAAATATTTGTTTGCACTTAAATGCTATAAAAAGCTGGTTAGCAGAAAATGTTTTCGATCCATCAACCTCTGGGTTATGGGCCCAGCACGCATCCGCTGCACAATTCTGCTTTCAGCCACTTCAGCAAAGACTAAACCTCACAATCCATGGCTTAGGAGGCCAGTGTCTTAGGCCACTGGGGATCTTTGTAATCAATATGACCAATGGAAGAGGTAAAAAAAAAAATTATAATGGCACTTACACATGGAATGAAACTACGCATTTAAAAAAAAATATTTGTTGGCACTTAAATGCTATGGTTATCAGAAAATGTTTTCGATCCATCAACCTCTGGGTTATGGGCCCAGCACACATCCGCTGCACAACTCTGCTTTCAGCCACTTCAGCAAAGACTAAACCTCACAATCCATGGCTTAGGAGGCCAGTGTCTTAGGCCACTGGGGATCTTTCAAATCAATATGACCAATACGAACTGATGGAAGAGGTAAAAAAAATATATATATAATGGCACCTACACATGGAATGAAACTACGCATTTAAAAAAAATATTTGTTCGAACTTAAATGCTATAAAAAGCTGGTTAGCAGGAAATGTTTTCGATCCATCAACCTCTGGGTTATGGGCCCAGCACGCATCCGCTGCACAACTCTGCTTTCAGCTACTTCAGCAAAGACTAAACCTCACAATCCATGGCTTAGGAGGCCAGTGTCTTAGGCCACTGGGGATCTTTGTAATCAATATGACCAATACGAACTGATGGAAGAGGTAAAAAAAAATGTATAATGGCACTTACACATGGAATGAAACTACGCATTTAAAAAAAATATTTGTTTGCACTTAAATGCTATAAAAAGCTGGTTAGCAGAAAATGTTTTCGATCCATCAACCTCTGGGTTATGGGCCCAGCACGCATCCGCTGCACAATTCTGCTTTCAGCCACTTCAGCAAAGACTAAACCTCACAATCCATGGCTTAGGAGGCCAGTGTCTTAGGCCACTGGGGATCTTTGTAATCAATATGACCAATGGAAGAGGTAAAAAAAAAAATTATAATGGCACTTACACATGGAATGAAACTACGCATTTAAAAAAAAATATTTGTTGGCACTTAAATGCTATGGTTATCAGAAAATGTTTTCGATCCATCAACCTCTGGGTTATGGGCCCAGCACACATCCGCTGCACAACTCTGCTTTCAGCCACTTCAGCAAAGACTAAACCTCACAATCCATGGCTTAGGAGGCCAGTGTCTTAGGCCACTGGGGATCTTTCAAATCAATATGACCAATACGAACTGATGGAAGAGGTAAAAAAAAATATATATAATGGCACCTACACATGGAATGAAACTACGCATTTAAAAAAAATATTTGTTCGAACTTAAATGCTATAAAAAGCTGGTTAGCAGGAAATGTTTTCGATCCATCAACCTCTGGGTTATGGGCCCAGCACGCATCCGCTGCACAACTCTGCTTTCAGCTACTTCAGCAAAGACTAAACCTCACAATCCATGGCTTAGGAGGCCAGTGTCTTAGGCCACTGGGGATCTTTGTAATCAATATGACCAATGGAAGAGGTAAAAAAAAAATTATAATGGCACTTACACATGGAATGAAACTACGCATTTAAAAAAATACATTTGTTGGCACTTAAATGCTATGGTTATCAGAAAATGTTTTCGATCCATCAACCTCTGGGTTATGGGCCCAGCACACATCCGCTGCACAACTCTGCTTTCAGCCACTTCAGCAAAGACTAAACCTCACAATCCATGGCTTAGGAGGCCAGTGTCTTAGGCCACTGGGGATCTTTGTAATCAATATGACCAATACGAACTGATGGAAGAGGTAAAAAAATATATATATAATGGCACCTACACATGGAATGAAACTACGCATTTAAAAAAAATATTTGTTCGAACTTAAATGCTATAAAAAGCTGGTTAGCAGGAAATGTTTTCGATCCATCAACCTCTGGGTTATGGGCCCAGCACGCATCCGCTGCACAACTCTGCTTTCAGCCACTTCAGCAAAGACTAAACCTCACAATCCATGGCTTAGGAGGCCAGTGTCTTAGGCCACTGGGGATCTTTGTAATCAATATGACCAATGGAAGAGGTAAAAAAATTTTTATAATGGCACTTACACATGGAATGAAACTACGCATTTAAAAAAATACATTTGTTGGCACTTAAATGCTATGGTTAGCATTTGTTTGTTTGTTTTCCATCCATCGATCACTGGGTAATGGACCTAGCACGCTTCTGCTGGGCCACATTGTTTCCGACCACCCCAGATGGGACTTGAACCCACAATTCCTGGCTTAGGAGGCCAGTGCCTTATCCATTAGGCCACTGGGGCAATGTCTACCTTTCACAACCAGTACGAACTGGTTATGGGCCCAGCACGCATCCGCTGCACAACTCTGCTTTCAGCCACTTCAGCAAAGACTAAACCTCACAATCCATGGCTTAGGAGGCCAGTGTCTTAGGCCACTGGGGATCTTTGTAATCAATATGACCAATGGAAGAGGTAAAAAAAAAATTATAATGGCACTTACACATGGAATGAAACTACGCATTTAAAAAAATAAATTTGTTGGCACTTAAATGCTATGGTTAGCAGAAAATGTTTTCGATCCATCGATCACTGGGTAATGGACCTAGCATACTTCTGCTGGGCCACAATGTTTCCGACCACCCCAGATGGGACTTGAACCCATAATTCCTGGCTTAGGAGGCCAGTGCCTTATCCATTAGGCCACTGGGGCAATGTCTACCTTTCACAACCAGTACGAACTGGTTATGGGCCCAGCACGCATCCGCTGCACAACTCTGCTTTCAGCCACTTCAGCAAAGACTAAACCTCACAATCCATGGCTTAGGAGGCCAGTGTCTTACGCCACTGGGGATCTTTGTAATCAATATGACCAATACGAACTGATGGAAGAGGTAAAAAAAAATGTATAATGGCACTTACACATGGAATGAAACTACGCATTTTTTAAAAATATTTGTTTGCACTTAAATGCTATAAAAAGCTGGTTAGCAGAAAATGTTTTCGATCCATCAACCTCTGGGTTATGGGCCCAGCACGCATCCGCTGCACAACTCTGCTTTCAGCCACTTCAGCAAAGACTAAACCTCACAATCCATGGCTTAGGAGGCCAGTGTCTTAGGCCACTGAGGATCTTTGTAATCAATATGACCAATACGAACTGATGGAAGAGGTAAAAAAAAATGTATAATGGCACTTACACATGGAATGAAACTACGCATTTAAAAAAAAATTTTGGCACCTACACATGGAATGAAACTACGCATTTAAAAAAAATATTTGTTCGAACTTAAATGCTATAAAAAGCTGGTTAGCAGAAAATGTTTTCGATCCATCAACCTCTGGGTTATGGGCCCAGCACGCATCCGCTGCACAACTCTGCTTTCAGCCACTTCAGCAAAGACTAAACCTCACAATCCATGGTTTAGGAGGCCAGTGTCTTAGGCCACTGGGGATATTTGTAATCAATATGACCAATACGAACTGATGGAAGAGGTAAAAAAAAAAAGTATAATGGCACCTACACATGGAATGAAACTACGCATTTATAAAAAATATTTGTTTGCACTTAAATGCTATAAAAAGCTGGTTAGCAGAAAATGTTTTCGATCCATCAACCTCTGGGTTATGGGCCCAGCACGCATCCGCTGCACAACTCTGCTTTCAGCCACTTCAGCAAAGACTAAACCTCACAATCCATGGCTTAGGAGGCCAGTGTCTTAGGCCACTGGGGATCTTTGTAATCAATATGACCAATACGAACTGATGGAAGAGGTAAAAAAAAAAAAGTATAATGGCACTTACACATGGAATGAAACTACGCATTTAAAAAAAATATTTGTTCGAACTTAAATGCTATAAAAAGCTGGTTAGCAGAAAATGTTTTCGATCCATCAACCTCTGGGTTATGGGCCCAGCACGCATCCGCTGCACAACTCTGCTTTCAGCCACTTCAGCAAAGACTAAACCTCACAATCCATGGCTTAGGAGGCCAGTGTCTTAGGCCACTGGGGATCTTTGTAATCAATATGACCATTGGAAGAGGTAAAAAAAAAAATTATAATGGCACTTACACATGGAATGAAACTACGCATTTAAAAAAAAAAATTTGTTGGCACTCAAATGCTATTTTTATCAGAAAATGTTTTCGATCCATCGATCACTGGGTAATGGACCTAGCACGCTTCTGCTGGGCCACAATGTTTCCGACCACCCCAGATGGGACTTGAACCCACAATTCCTGGCTTAGGAGGCCAGTGCCTTATCCATTAGGCCACTGGGGCAATGTCTACCTTTCACAACCAGTACGAACTGGTTATGGGCCCAGCACGCATCCGCTGCACAACTCTGCTTTCAGCCACTTCAGCAAAGACTAAACCTCACAATCCATGGCTTAGGAGGCCAGTGTCTAATCGATATGACCAATACGAACTGATGGGAGAGGTAAAAAAAAATGTATAATGGCACTTACACATGGAATGAAACTACGCATTTAAAAAAAATATTTGTTCGAACTTAAATGCTATAAAAAGCTGGTTAGCAGAAAATGTTTTCGATCCATCAACCTCTGGGTTATGGGCCCAGCACGCATCCGCTGCACAACTCTGCTTTCAGCCACTTCAGCAAAGACTAAACCTCACAATCCATGGCTTAGGAGGCCAGTGTCTTAGGCCACTGGGGATCTTTGTAATCAATATGACCAATGGAAGAGGTAAAAAAAAAATTATAATGGCACTTACACATGGAATGAAACTACGCATTTAAAAAAATAAATTTGTTGGCACTTAAATGCTATGGTTAGCAGAAAATGTTTTCGATCCATCGATCACTGGGTAATGGACCTAGCATACTTCTGCTGGGCCACAATGTTTCCGACCACCCCAGATGGGACTTGAACCCACAATTCCTGGCTTAAGAGGCTAGTGCCTTATCCACTTCAGCAAAGACTAAACCTCACAATCCATGGCTTAGGAGGCCAGTGTCTTAGGCCACTGGGGATCTTTGTAATCAATATGACCAGTACGAACTGATGGAAGAGGTAAAAAAAAATGTATAATGGCACTTACACATGGAATGAAACTACGCATTTAAAAAAAATATTTGTTCGAACTTAAATGCTATAAAAAGCTGGTTAGCAGAAAATGTTTTTGATCCATCAACCTCTGGGTTATGGGCCCAGCATGCTTCTGCTGGGCCACAATGTTTCCGACCACCCCAGATGGGACTTGAACCCACAATTCCTGGCTTAGGAGGCCAGTGCCTTATCCATTAGGCCACTGGGGCAATGTCTACCTTTCACAACCAATACGAACTGGTTATGGGCCCAGCACGCATCCGCTGCACAACTCTGCTTTCAGCCACTTCAGCAAAGACTAAACCTCACAATCCATGGCTTAGGAGGCCAGTGTCTTAGGCCACTGGGGATCTTTGTAATCAATATGAGCAATACGAACTGATGGAAGAGGTAAAAAAAAATGTATAATGGCACTTACACATGGAATGAAACTACGTATTTAAAAAAAATATTTGTTTGCACTTAAATGCTATAAAAAGCTGGTTAGCAGAAAATGTTTTCGATCCATCAACCTCTGGGTTATGGGCCCAGCACGCATCCGCTGCACAACTCTGCTTTCAGCCACTTCAGCAAAGACTAAACCTCACAATCCATGGCTTAGGAGGCCAGTGTCTAATCGATATGACCAATACGAACTGATGGAAGAGGTAAAAAAAAATGTATAATGGCACTTACACATGGAATGAAACTACGCATTTAAAAAAAATATTTGTTTGCACTTAAATGCTATAAAAAGCTGGTTAGCAGAAAATGTTTTTGATCCATCAACCTCTGGGTTATGGGCCCAGCACGCATCCGCTGCACAACTCTGCTTTCAGCCACTTCAGCAAAGACTAAACCTCACAATCCATGGCTTAGGAGGCCAGTGTCTAATCGATATGACCAATACGAACTGATGGAAGAGGTAAAAAAAAATGTATAATGGCACTTACACATGGAATGAAACTACGCATTTTAAAAAAATATTTGTTTGCACTTAAATGCTATAAAAAGCTGGTTAGCAGAAAATGTTTTTGATCCATCAACCTCTGGGTTATGGGCCCAGCATGCTTCTGCTGGGCCACAATGTTTCCGACCACCCCAGATGGGACTTGAACCCACAATTCCTGGCTTAGGAGGCCAGTGCCTTATCCATTATGCCACTGGGGCAATGTCTACCTTTCACAACCAATACGAACTGGTTATGGGCCCAGCACGCATCCGCTGCACAACTCTGCTTTCAGCCACTTCAGCAAAGACTAAACCTCACAATCCATGGCTTAGGAGGCCAGTGTCTTAGGCCACTGGGGATCTTTGTAATCAATATGAGCAATACGAACTGATGGAAGAGGTAAAAAAAAATGTATAATGGCACTTACACATGGAATGAAACTACGTATTTAAAAAAAATATTTGTTTGCACTTAAATGCTATAAAAAGCTGGTTAGCAGAAAATGTTTTCGATCCATCAACCTCTGGGTTATGGGCCCAGCACGCATCCGCTGCACAACTCTGCTTTCAGCCACTTCAGCAAAGACTAAACCTCACAATCCATGGCTTAGGAGGCCAGTGTCTAATCGATATGACCAATACGAACTGATGGAAGAGGTAAAAAAAAATGTATAATGGCACTTACACATGGAATGAAACTACGCATTTAAAAAAAATATTTGTTTGAACTTAAATGCTATAAAAAGCTGGTTAGCAGAAAATGTTTTCGATCCATCAACCTCTGGGTTATGGGCCCAGCACGCTTCTGCTGGGCCACAATGTTTCCGACCACCCCAGATGGGACTTGAACCCACAATTCCTGGCTTAGGAGGCCAGTGCCTTATCCATTAGGCCACTGGGGCAATGTCTACCTTTCACAACCAATACGAACTGGTTATGGGCCCAGCACGCATCCGCTGCACAACTCTGCTTTCAGCCACTTCAGCAAAGACTAAACCTCACAATCCATGGCTTAGGAGGCCAGTGTCTTAGGCCACTGGGGATCTTTGTAATCAATATGACCAATACGAACTGATGGAAGAGGTAAAAAAAAATGTATAATGGCACTTACACATGGAATGAAACTACGCATTTAAAAAAAATATTTGTTTGCACTTAAATGCTATAAAAAGCTGGTTAGCAGAAAATGTTTTTGATCCATCAACCTCTGGGTTATGGGCCCAGCACGCATCCGCTGCACAACTCTGCTTTCAGCCACTTCAGCAAAGACTAAACCTCACAATCCATGGCTTAGGAGGCCAGTGTCTAATCGATATGACCAATACGAACTGATGGAAGAGGTAAAAAAAAATGTATAATGGCACTTACACATGGAATGAAACTACGCATTTAAAAAAAAAAATTTGTTGGCACTTAAATGCTATGGTTAGCAGAAAATGTTTTCGATCCATCGATCACTGGGTAATGGACCTAGCACGCTTCTGCTGGGCCACCATGTTTCCGACCACCCCAGATGGGACTTGAACCCACAATTCCTGGCTTAAGAGGCTAGTGCCTTATCCACTTCAGCAAAGACTAAACCTCACAATCCATGGCTTAGGAGGCCAGTGTCTTAGGCCACTGGGGATCTTTGTAATCAATATGACCAGTACGAACTGATGGAAGAGGTAAAAAAAAATGTATAATGGCACTTACACATGGAATGAAACTACGCATTTAAAAAAAATATTTGTTCGAACTTAAATGCTATAAAAAGCTGGTTAGCAGAAAATGTTTTTGATCCATCAACCTCTGGGTTATGGGCCCAGCACGCTTCTGCTGGGCCACAATGTTTCCGACCACCCCAGATGGGACTTGAACCCACAATTCCTGGCTTAGGAGGCCAGTGCCTTATCCATTAGGCCACTGGGGCAATGTCTACCTTTCACAACCAATACGAACTGGTTATGGGCCCAGCACGCATCCGCTGCACAACTCTGCTTTCAGCCACTTCAGCAAAGACTAAACCTCACAATCCATGGCTTAGGAGGCCAGTGTCTTAGGCCACTGGGGATCTTTGTAATCAATATGACCAATACGAACTGATGGAAGAGGTAAAAAAAAATGTATAATGGCACTTACACATGGAATGAAACTACGTATTTAAAAAAAATATTTGTTTGCACTTAAATGCTATAAAAAGCTGGTTAGCAGAAAATGTTTTCGATCCATCAACCTCTGGGTTATGGGCCCAGCAGGCTTCTGATGGGCCACAATGTTTCCGACCACCCCAGATGGGACTTGAACCCACAATTCCTGGCTTAGGAGGCCAGTGCCTTATCCATTAGGCCACTGGGGCAATGTCTACCTTTCACAACCAATACGAACTGGTTATGGGCCCAGCACGCATCCGCTGCACAACTCTGCTTTCAGCCACTTCAGCAAAGACTAAACCTCACAATCCATGGCTTAGGAGGCCAGTGTCTTAGGCCACTGGGGATCTTTGTAATCAATATGACCAATACGAACTGATGGAAGAGGTAAAAAAAAATGTATAATGGCACTTACACATGGAATGAAACTACGCATTTAAAAAAAATATTTGTTTGCACTTAAATGCTATAAAAAGCTGGTTAGCAGAAAATGTTTTCGATCCATCAACCTCTGGGTTATGGGCCCAGCACGCATCCGCTGCACAACTCTGCTTTCAGCCACTTCAGCAAAGACTAAACCTCACAATCCATGGCTTAGGAGGCCAGTGTCTTAGGCCACTGGGGATCTTTGTAATCAATATGACCAATACGAACTGATGGAAGAGGTAAAAAAAAATGTATAATGGCACTTACACATGGAATGAAACTACGCATTTAAAAAAAATATTTGTTTGCACTTAAATGCTATAAAAAGCTGGTTAGCAGAAAATGTTTTCGATCCATCAACCTCTGGGTTATGGGCCCAGCACGCATCCGCTGCACAACTCTGCTTTCAGCCACTTCAGCAAAGACTAAACCTCACAATCCATGGCTTAGGAGGCCAGTGTCTAATCGATATGACCAATACGAACTGATGGAAGAAGTAAAAAAAAATGTATAATGGCACTTACACATGGAATGAAACTACGCATTTAAAAAAAAAAAAATTTTGGCACTTAAATGCTATGGTTAGCAGAAAATGTTTTCGATCCATCAACCTCTGGGTTATGGGCCCAGCACGCATCCGCTGCACAACTCTGCTTTCAGCCACTTCAGCAAAGACTAAACCTCACAATCCATGGCTTAGGAGGCCAGTGTCTTAGGCCACTGGGGATCTTTGTAATCAATATGACCAATACGAACTGATGGAAGAGGTAAAAAAAAATGTATAATGGCACTTACACATGGAATGAAACTACGCATTTAAAAAAAATATTTGTTTGCACTTAAATGCTATAAAAAGCTGGTTAGCAGAAAATGTTTTCGATCCATCTCTGGGTTATGGGCCCAGCACGCATCCGCTGCACAACTCTGCTTTCAGCCACTTCAGCAAAGACTAAACCTCACAATCCATGGCTTAGGAGGCCAGTGTCTAATCGATATGACCAATACGAACTGATGGAAGAGGTAAACAAAAATGTATAATGGCACTTACACATGGAATGAAACTACGCATTTAAAAAAAAAAAAATTTTGGCACTTAAATGCTATGGTTAGCAGAAAATGTTTTTCGATCCATCAACCTCTGGGTTATGGGCCCAGCACGCATCCGCTGCACAACTCTGCTTTCAGCCACTTCAGCAAAGACTAAACCTCACAATCCATGGCTTAGGAGGCCAGTGTCTTAGGCCACTGGGGATCTTTGTAATCAATATGACCAATACGAACTGATGGAAGAGGTAAAAAAAAATGTATAATGGCACTTACACATGGAATGAAACTACGCATTTAAAAAAAATATTTGTTTGCACTTAAATGCTATAAAAAGCTGGTTAGCAGAAAATGTTTTCGATCCATCAACCTCTGGGTTATGGGCCCAGCACGCATCCGCTGCACAACTCTGCTTTCAGCCACTTCAGCAAAGCCTAAACCTCACAATCCATGGCTTAGGAGGCCAGTGTCTAATCGATATGACCAATACGAACTGATGGAAGAGGTAAACAAAAATGTATAATGGCACTTACACATGGAATGAAACTAAGCATTTAAAAAAAATATTTGTTTGCACTTAAATGCTATAAAAAGCTGGTTAGCAGAAAATGTTTTTGATCCATCAACCTCTGGGTTATGGGCCCAGCACGCATCCGCTGCACAACTCTGCTTTCAGCCACTTCAGCAAAGACTAAACCTCACAATCCATGGCTTAGGAGGCCAGTGTCTTAGGCCACTGGGGATCTTTGTAATCAATATGACCAATACGAACTGATGGAAGAGGTAAAAAAAAATGTATAATGGCACTTACACATGGAATGAAACTACGCATTTAAAAAAAATATTTGTTTGCACTTGAATGCTATAAAAAGCTGGTTAGCAGAAAATGTTTTCGATCCATCAACCTCTGGGTTATGGGCCCAGCACGCATCCGCTGCACAACTCTGCTTTCAGCCACTTCAGCAAAGACTAAACCTCACAATCCATGGCTTAGGAGGCCAGTGTCTAATCGATATGACCAATACGAACTGATGGAAGAGGTAAAAAAAAATGTATAATGGCACTTACACATGGAATGAAACTACGCATTTAAAAAAATAATAATTTTGGCACTTAAATGCTATGGTTAGCAGAAAATGTTTTTCGATCCATCAACCTCTGGGTTATGGGCCCAGCACGCATCCGCTGCACAACTCTGCTTTCAGCCACTTCAGCAAAGACTAAACCTCACAATCCATGGCTTAGGAGGCCAGTGTCTTAGGCCACTGGGGATCTTTGTAATCAATATGACCAATACGAACTGATGGAAGAGGTAAAAAAAAATGTATAATGGCACTTACACATGGAATGAAACTACGCATTTAAAAAAAATATTTGTTTGCACTTAAATGCTATAAAAAGCTGGTTAGCAGAAAATGTTTTCGATCCATCAACCTCTGGGTTATGGGCCCAGCACGCATCCGCTGCACAACTCTGCTTTCAGCCACTTCAGCAAAGACTAAACCTCACAATCCATGGCTTAGGAGGCCAGTGTCTAATCGATATGACCAATACGAACTGATGGAAGAGGTAAACAAAAATGTATAATGGCACTTACACATGGAATGAAACTACGCATTTAAAAAAATATATTTTTTGGCACTTAAATGCTATGGTTGGCAGAATATGTTTTCAATCCATCGACCACTGGGTAATGGACCTAGCACGCTTCTGCTGGGCCACAATGTTTCCGACCACCCCAGATGGGACTTGAACCCACAATTCCTGGCTTAGGAGGCCAGTGCCTTATCCATTAGGCCACTGGGGCAATGTCTACCTTTCACAACCAGTACGAACTGGTTATGGGCCCAGCACGCATCCGCTGCACAACTCTGCTTTCAGCCACTTCAGCAAAGACTAAACCTCACAATCCATGGCTTAGGAGGCCAGTGTCTAATCGATATGACCAATACGAACTGATGGAAGAGGTAAAAAAAAATGTATAATGGCACTTACACATGGAATGAAACTACGCATTTAAAAAAAAAAAAATTTGGCACTTAAATGCTATGGTTAGCAGAAAATGTTTTTCGATCCATCAACCTCTGGGTTATGGGCCCAGCACGCATCCGCTGCACAACTCTGCTTTCAGCCACTTCAGCAAAGACTAAACCTCACAATCCATGGCTTAGGAGGCCAGTGTCTTAGGCCACTGGGGATCTTTGTAATCAATATGACCAATACGAACTGATGGAAGAGGTAAAAAAAAATGTATAATGGCACTTACACATGGAATGAAACTACGCATTTAAAAAAAATATTTGTTTGCACTTAAATGCTATAAAAAGCTGGTTAGCAGAAAATGTTTTCGATCCATCAACCTCTGGGTTATGGGCCCAGCACGCATCCGCTGCACAACTCTGCTTTCAGCCACTTCAGCAAAGCCTAAACCTCACAATCCATGGCTTAGGAGGCCAGTGTCTAATCGATATGACCAATACGAACTGATGGAAGAGGTAAACAAAAATGTATAATGGCACTTACACATGGAATGAAACTACGCATTTAAAAAAAAATATTTTTTGGAACTTAAATGCTATGGTTAGCAGAAAATGTTTTCGATCCATCGACCACTGGGTAATGGACCTAGCACGCTTCTGCTGGGCCACAATGTTTCCGACCACCCCAGATGGGACTTGAACCCACAATTCCTGGCTTAGGCCAGTGCCTTATCCATTAGGCCACTGGGGCAATGTCTACCTTTCACAACCAGTACGAACTGGTTATGGGCCCAGCACGCATCCGCTGCACAACTCTGCTTTCAGCCACTTCAGCAAAGACTAAACCTCACAATCCATGGCTTAGGAGGCCAGTGTCTAATCGATATGACCAATACGAACTGATGGAAGAGGTAAAAAAAAATGTATAATGGCACTTACACATGGAATGAAACTACGCATTTAAAAAAAAATATTTTTTGGCACTTAAATGCTATGGTTAGCAGAAAATGTTTTCGATCCATCAACCTCTGGGTTATGGGCCCAGCACGCATCCGCTGCACAACTCTGCTTTCAGCCACTTCAGCAAAGACTAAACCTCACAATCCATGGCTTAGGAGGCCAGTGTCTTAGGCCACTGGGGATCTTTGTAATCAATATGACCAATACGAACTGATGGAAGAGGTAAAAAAAAATGTATAATGGCACTTACACATGGAATGAAACTACGCATTTAAAAAAAATATTTGTTTGCACTTAAATGCTATAAAAAGCTGGTTAGCAGAAAATGTTTTCGATCCATCAACCTCTGGGTTATGGGCCCAGCACGCATCCGCTGCACAACTCTGCTTTCAGCCACTTCAGCAAAGCCTAAACCTCACAATCCATGGCTTAGGAGGCCAGTGTCTAATCGATATGACCAATACGAACTGATGGAAGAGGTAAACAAAAATGTATAATGGCACTTACACATGGAATGAAACTACGCATTTAAAAAAATATATTTTTTGGCACTTAAATGCTATGGTTGGCAGAATATGTTTTCAATCCATCGACCACTGGGTAATGGACCTAGCACGCTTCTGCTGGGCCACAATGTTTCCGACCACCCCAGATGGGACTTGAACCCACAATTCCTGGCTTAGGAGGCCAGTGCCTTATCCATTAGGCCACTGGGGCAATGTCTACCTTTCACAACCAGTACGAACTGGTTATGGGCCCAGCACGCATCCGCTGCACAACTCTGCTTTCAGCCACTTCAGCAAAGACTAAACCTCACAATCCATGGCTTAGGAGGCCAGTGTCTAATCGATATGACCAATACGAACTGATGGAAGAGGTAAAAAAAAATGTATAATGGCACTTACACATGGAATGAAACTACGCATTTAAAAAAAAAAAAATTTGGCACTTAAATGCTATGGTTAGCAGAAAATGTTTTTCGATCCATCAACCTCTGGGTTATGGGCCCAGCACGCATCCGCTGCACAACTCTGCTTTCAGCCACTTCAGCAAAGACTAAACCTCACAATCCATGGCTTAGGAGGCCAGTGTCTTAGGCCACTGGGGATCTTTGTAATCAATATGACCAATACGAACTGATGGAAGAGGTAAAAAAAAATGTATAATGGCACTTACACATGGAATGAAACTACGCATTTAAAAAAAATATTTGTTTGCACTTAAATGCTATAAAAAGCTGGTTAGCAGAAAATGTTTTCGATCCATCAACCTCTGGGTTATGGGCCCAGCACGCATCCGCTGCACAACTCTGCTTTCAGCCACTTCAGCAAAGCCTAAACCTCACAATCCATGGCTTAGGAGGCCAGTGTCTAATCGATATGACCAATACGAACTGATGGAAGAGGTAAACAAAAATGTATAATGGCACTTACACATGGAATGAAACTACGCATTTAAAAAAAAATATTTTTTGGAACTTAAATGCTATGGTTAGCAGAAAATGTTTTCGATCCATCGACCACTGGGTAATGGACCTAGCACGCTTCTGCTGGGCCACAATGTTTCCGACCACCCCAGATAGGACTTGAACCCACAATTCCTGGCTTAGGCCAGTGCCTTATCCATTAGGCCACTGGGGCAATGTCTACCTTTCACAACCAGTACGAACTGGTTATGGGCCCAGCACGCATCCGCTGCACAACTCTGCTTTCAGCCACTTCAGCAAAGACTAAACCTCACAATCCATGGCTTAGGAGGCCAGTGTCTAATCGATATGACCAATACGAACTGATGGAAGAGGTAAAAAAAAATGTATAATGGCACTTACACATGGAATGAAACTACGCATTTAAAAAAAAATATTTTTTGGCACTTAAATGCTATGGTTAGCAGAAAATGTTTTCGATCCATCAACCTCTGGGTTATGGGCCCAGCACGCATCCGCTGCACAACTCTGCTTTCAGCCACTTCAGCAAAGACTAAACCTCACAATCCATGGCTTAGGAGGCCAGTGTCTTAGGCCACTGGGGATCTTTGTAATCAATATGACCAATACGAACTGATGGAAGAGGTAAAAAAAAATGTATAATGGCACTTACACATGGAATGAAACTACGCATTTAAAAAAAATATTTGTTTGCACTTAAATGCTATAAAAAGCTGGTTAGCAGAAAATGTTTTCGATCCATCAACCTCTGGGTTATGGGCCCAGCACGCATCCGCTGCACAACTCTGCTTTCAGCCACTTCAGCAAAGACTAAACCTCACAATCCATGGCTTAGGAGGCCAGTGTCTAATCGATATGACCAATACGAACTGATGGAAGAGGTAAACAAAAATGTATAATGGCACTTACACATGGAATGAAACTACGCATTTAAAAAAAAATATTTTTTGGCACTTAAATGCTATGGTTAGCAGAAAATGTTTTCGATCCATCGACCACTGGGTAATGGACCTAGCACGCTTCTGCTGGGCCACAATGTTTCCGACCACCCCAGATGGGACTTGAACCCACAATTCCTGGCTTAGGAGGCCAGTGCCTTATCCATTAGGCCACTGGGGCAATGTCTACCTTTCACAACCAGTACGAACTGGTTATGGGCCCAGCACGCATCCGCTGCACAACTCTGCTTTCAGCCACTTCAGCAAAGACTAAACCTCACAATCCATGGCTTAGGAGGCCAGTGTCTTAGGCCACTGGGGATCTTTGTAATCAATATGACCAATACGAACTGATGGAAGAGGTAAAAAAAAATGTATAATGGCACTTACACATGGAATGAAACTACGCATTTAAAAAAAATATTTGTTTGCACTTAAATGCTATAAAAAGCTGGTTAGCAGAAAATGTTTTCGATCCATCAACCTCTGGGTTATGGGCCCAGCACGCATCCGCTGCACAACTCTGCTTTCAGCCACTTCAGCAAAGACTAAACCTCACAATCCATGGCTTAGGAGGCCAGTGTCTAATCGATATGACCAATACGAACTGATGGAAGAGGTAAAAAAAAATGTATAATGGCACTTACACATGGAATGAAACTACGCATTTAAAAAAAAAAAAATTTGGGCACTTAAATGCTATGGTTAGCAGAAAATGTTTTCGATCCATCAACCTCTGGGTTATGGGCCCAGCACGCATCCGCTGCACAACTCTGCTTTCAGCCACTTCAGCAAAGACTAAACCTCACAATCCATGGCTTAGGAGGCCAGTGTCTTAGGCCACTGGGGATCTTTGTAATCAATATGACCAATACGAACTGATGGAAGAGGTAAACAAAAATGTATAATGGCACTTACACATGGAATGAAACTACGCATTTAAAAAAAAAAAAATTTTGGCACTTAAATGCTATGGTTAGCAGAAAATGTTTTCGATCCATCGACCACTGGGTAATGGACCTAGCACGCTTCTGCTGGGCCACAATGTTTCCGACCACCCCAGATGGGACTTGAACCCACAATTCCTGGCTTAGGAGGCCAGTGCCTTATCCATTAGGCCACTGGGGCAATGTCTACCTTTCACAACCAGTACGAACTGGTTATGGGCCCAGCACGCATCCGCTGCACAACTCTGCTTTCAGCCACTTCAGCAAAGACTAAACCTCACAATCCATGGCTTAGGAGGCCAGTGTCTTAGGCCACTGGGGATCTTTGTAATCAATATGACCAATACGAACTGATGGAAGAGGTAAAAAAAAATGTATAATGGCACTTACACATGGAATGAAACTACGCATTTAAAAAAAATATTTGTTTGCACTTGAATGCTATAAAAAGCTGGTTAGCAGAAAATGTTTTCGATCCATCAACCTCTGGGTTATGGGCCCAGCACGCATCCGCTGCACAACTCTGCTTTCAGCCACTTCAGCAAAGACTAAACCTCACAATCCATGGCTTAGGAGGCCAGTGTCTAATCGATATGACCAATACGAACTGATGGAAGAGGTAAACAAAAATGTATAATGGCACTTACACATGGAATGAAACTACGCATTTAAAAAAAAAAAAAATTTGGCACTTAAATGCTATGGTTAGCAGAAAATGTTTTCGATCCATCGACCACTGGGTAATGGACCTAGCACGCTTCTGCTGGGCCACAATGTTTCCGACCACCCCAGATGGGACTTGAACCCACAATTCCTGGCTTAGGAGGCCAGTGCCTTATCCATTAGGCCACTGGGGCAATGTCTACCGTTCACAACCAGTACGAACTGGTTATGGGCCCAGCACGCATCCGCTGCACAACTCTGCTTTCAGCCACTTCAGCAAAGACTAAACCTCACAATCCATGGCTTAGGAGGCCAGTGTCTTAGGCCACTGGGGATCTTTGTAATCAATATGACCAATACGAACTGATGGAAGAGGTAAAAAAAAATGTATAATGGCACTTACACATGGAATGAAACTACGCATTTTAAAAAAATATTTGTTCGCACTTAAATGCTATAAAAAGCTGGTTAGCAGAAAATGTTTTTGATCCATCAACCTCTGGGTTATGGGCCCAGCACGCATCCGCCGCACAACTCTGCTTTCAGCCACTTCAGCAAAGACTAAACCTCACAATCCATGGCTTAGGAGGCCAGTGTCTTAGGCCACTGGGGATCTTTGTAATCAATATGACCAATACGAACTGATGGAAGAGGTAAAAAAAAATGTATAATGGCACTTACACATGGAATGAAACTACGCATTTAAAAAAAATATTTGTTTGCACTTGAATGCTATAAAAAGCTGGTTAGCAGAAAATGTTTTCGATCCATCAACCTCTGGGTTATGGGCCCAGCACGCATCCGCTGCACAACTCTGCTTTCAGCCACTTCAGCAAAGACTAAACCTCACAATCCATGGCTTAGGAGGCCAGTGTCTAATCGATATGACCAATACGAACTGATGGAAGAGGTAAACAAAAATGTATAATGGCACTTACACATGGAATGAAACTACGCATTTAAAAAAAAAAAAAATTTGGCACTTAAATGCTATGGTTAGCAGAAAATGTTTTCGATCCATCGACCACTGGGTAATGGACCTAGCACGCTTCTGCTGGGCCACAATGTTTCCGACCACCCCAGATGGGACTTGAACCCACAATTCCTGGCTTAGGAGGCCAGTGCCTTATCCATTAGGCCACTGGGGCAATGTCTACCGTTCACAACCAGTACGAACTGGTTATGGGCCCAGCACGCATCCGCTGCACAACTCTGCTTTCAGCCACTTCAGCAAAGACTAAACCTCACAATCCATGGCTTAGGAGGCCAGTGTCTTAGGCCACTGGGGATCTTTGTAATCAATATGACCAATACGAACTGATGGAAGAGGTAAAAAAAAATGTATAATGGCACTTACACATGGAATGAAACTACGCATTTTAAAAAAATATTTGTTCGCACTTAAATGCTATAAAAAGCTGGTTAGCAGAAAATGTTTTTGATCCATCAACCTCTGGGTTATGGGCCCAGCACGCATCCGCTGCACAACTCTGCTTTCAGCCACTTCAGCAAAGACTAAACCTCACAATCCATGGCTTAGGAGGCCAGTGTCTTAGGCCACTGGGGATCTTTGTAATCAATATGACCAATACGAACTGATGGAAGAGGTAAAAAAAAATGTATAATGGCACTTACACATGGAATGAAACTACGCATTTTAAAAAAATATTTGTTCGCACTTAAATGCTATAAAAAGCTGGTTAGCAGAAAATGTTTTCGATCCATCAACCTCTGGGTTATGGGCCCAGCACGCATCCGCTGCACAACTCTGCTTTCAGCCACTTCAGCAAAGACTAAACCTCACAATCCATGGCTTAGGAGGCCAGTGTCTAATCGATATGACCAATACGAACTGATGGAAGAGGTAAACAAAAATGTATAATGGCACTTACACATGGAATGAAACTACGCATTTAAAAAAAAAAACAATTTGGCACTTAAATGCTATGGTTAGCAGAAAATGTTTTCGATCCATCGACCACTGGGTAATGGACCTAGCACGCTTCTGCTGGGCCACAATGTTTCCGACCACCCCAGATGGGACTTGAACCCACAATTCCTGGCTTAGGAGGCCAGTGCCTTATCCATTAGGCCACTGGGGCAATGTCTACTGTTCACAACCAGTACGAACTGGTTATGGGCCCAGCACGCATCCGCTGCACAACTCTGCTTTCAGCCACTTCAGCAAAGACTAAACCTCACAATCCATGGCTTAGGAGGCCAGTGGCTTAGGAGGCCAGTGTCTTAGGCCACTGGGGATCTTTGTAATCAATATGACCAATACGAACTGATGGAAGAGGTAAAAAAAAATGTATAATGGCACTTACACATGGAATGAAACTACGCATTTTAAAAAAATATTTGTTCGCACTTAAATGCTATAAAAAGCTGGTTAGCAGAAAATGTTTTTGATCCATCAACCTCTGGGTTATGGGCCCAGCACGCATCCGCTGCACAACTCTGCTTTCAGCCACTTCAGCAAAGACTAAACCTCACAATCCATGGCTTAGGAGGCCAGTGTCTTAGGCCACTGGGGATCTTTGTAATCAATATGACCAATACGAACTGATGGAAGAGGTAAAAAAAAATGTATAATGGCACTTACACATGGAATGAAACTACGCATTTTAAAAAAATATTTGTTCGCACTTAAATGCTATAAAAAGCTGGTTAGCAGAATTTTTTTTTGATCCATCAACCTCTGGGTTATGGGCCCAGCACGCATCCGCTGCACAACTCTGCTTTCAGCCACTTCAGCAAAGACTAAACCTCACAATCCATGGCTTAGGAGGCCAGTGTCTAATCGATATGACCAATACGAACTGATGGAAGAGGTAAACAAAAATGTATAATGGCACTTACACATGGAATGAAACTACGCATTTAAAAAAAAAAATTTTTTGGCACTTAAATGCTATGGTTAGCAGAAAATGTTTTCGATCCATCGACCACTGGGTAATGGACCTAGCACGCTTCTGCTGGGCCACAATGTTTCCGACCACCCCAGATGGGACTTGAACCCACAATTCCTGGCTTAGGAGGCCAGTGCCTTATCCATTAGGCCACTGGGGCAATGTCTACCTTTCACAACCAGTACGAACTGTTTATGGGCCCAGCACGCATCCGCTGCACAACTCTGCTTTCAGCCACTTCAGCAAAGACTAAACCTTACAATCCATGGCTTAGGAGGCCAGTGTCTTAGGCCACTGGGGATCTTTGTAATCAATATGACCAATACGAACTGATGGAAGAGGTAAAAAAAAATGTATAATGGCACTTACACATGGAATGAAACTACGCATTTAAAAAAAATATTTGTTCGCACTTAAATGCTATAAAAAGCTGGTTAGCAGAAAATGTTTTTGATCCATCAACCTCTGGGTTATGGGCCCAGCACGCATCCGCTGCACAACTCTGCTTTCAGCCACTTCAGCAAAGACTAAACCTCACAATCCATGGCTTAGGAGGCCAGTGTCTTAGGCCACTGGGGATCTTTGTAATCAATATGACCAATACGAACTGATGGAAGAGGTAAAAAAAAATGTATAATGGCACTTACACATGGAATGAAACTACGCATTTAAAAAAAATATTTGTTTGCACTTGAATGCTATAAAAAGCTGGTTAGCAGAAAATGTTTTCGATCCATCAACCTCTGGGTTATGGGCCCAGCACGCATCCGCTGCACAACTCTGCTTTCAGCCACTTCAGCAAAGACTAAACCTCACAATCCATGGCTTAGGAGGCCAGTGTCTTAGGCCACTGGGGATCTTTGTAATCAATATGACCAATACGAACTGATGGAAGAGGTAAAAAAAAATGTATAATGGCACTTACACATGGAATGAAACTACGCATTTAAAAAAAATATTTGTTTGCACTTGAATGCTATAAAAAGCTGGTTAGCAGAAAATGTTTTCGATCCATCAACCTCTGGGTTATGGGCCCAGCACGCATCCGCTGCACAACTCTGCTTTCAGCCACTTCAGCAAAGACTAAACCTCACAATCCATGGCTTAGGAGGCCAGTGTCTAATCGATATGACCAATACGAACTGATGGAAGAGGTAAACAAAAATGTATAATGGCACTTACACATGGAATGAAACTACGCATTTAAAAAAAAAAAAATTGGGCACTTAAATGCTATGGTTAGCAGAAAATGTTTTCGATCCATCGACCACTGGGTAATGGACCTAGCACGCTTCTGCTGGGCCACAATGTTTCCGACCACCCCAGATGGGACTTGAACCCACAATTCCTGGCTTAGGAGGCCAGTGCCTTATCCATTAGGCCACTGGGGCAATGTCTACCGTTCACAACCAGTACGAACTGGTTATGGGCCCAGCACGCATCCGCTGCACAACTCTGCTTTCAGCCACTTCAGCAAAGACTAAACCTCACAATCCATGGCTTAGGAGGCCAGTGTCTTAGGCCACTGGGGATCTTTGTAATCAATATGACCAATACGAACTGATGGAAGAGGTAAAAAAAAATGTATAATGGCACTTACACATGGAATGAAACTACGCATTTTAAAAAAATATTTGTTCGCACTTAAATGCTATAAAAAGCTGGTTAGCAGAAAATGTTTTTGATCCATCAACCTCTGGGTTATGGGCCCAGCACGCATCCGCTGCACAACTCTGCTTTCAGCCACTTCAGCAAAGACTAAACCTCACAATCCATGGCTTAGGAGGCCAGTGTCTTAGGCCACTGGGGATCTTTGTAATCAATATGACCAATACGAACTGATGGAAGAGGTAAAAAAAAATGTATAATGGCACTTACACATGGAATGAAACTACGCATTTTAAAAAAATATTTGTTCGCACTTAAATGCTATAAAAAGCTGGTTAGCAGAATTTTTTTTTGATCCATCAACCTCTGGGTTATGGGCCCAGCACGCATCCGCTGCACAACTCTGCTTTCAGCCACTTCAGCAAAGACTAAACCTCACAATCCATGGCTTAGGAGGCCAGTGTCTAATCGATATGACCAATACGAACTGATGGAAGAGGTAAACAAAAATGTATAATGGCACTTACACATGGAATGAAACTACGCATTTAAAAAAATAAAAAATTTGGCACTTAAATGCTATGGTTAGCAGAAAATGTTTTCGATCCATCAACCTCTGGGTTATGGGCCCAGCACGCATCCGCTGCACAACTCTGCTTTCAGCCACTTCAGCAAAGACTAAACCTCACAATCCATGGCTTAGGAGGCCAGTGTCTTAGGCCACTGGGGATCTTTGTAATCAATATGACCAATACGAACTGATGGAAGAGGTAAAAAAAAATTTATAATGGCACTTACACATGGAATGAAACTACGCATTTAAAAAAAATATTTGTTTGCACTTGAATGCTATAAAAAGCTGGTTAGCAGAAAATGTTTTCGATCCATCAACCTCTGGGTTATGGGCCCAGCACGCATCCGCTGCACAACTCTGCTTTCAGCCACTTCAGCAAAGACTAAACCTCACAATCCATGGCTTAGGAGGCCAGTGTCTAATCGATATGACCAATACGAACTGATGGAAGAGGTAAACAAAAATGTATAATGGCACTTACACATGGAATGAAACTACGCATTTAAAAAAATAAAAAATTTGGCACTTAAATGCTATGGTTAGCAGAAAATGTTTTCGATCCATCAACCTCTGGGTTATGGGCCCAGCACGCATCCGCTGCACAACTCTGCTTTCAGCCACTTCAGCAAAGACTAAACCTCACAATCCATGGCTTAGGAGGCCAGTGTCTTAGGCCACTGGGGATCTTTGTAATCAATATGACCAATACGAACTGATGGAAGAGGTAAAAAAAAATTTATAATGGCACTTACACATGGAATGAAACTACGCATTTAAAAAAAATATTTGTTTGCACTTGAATGCTATAAAAAGCTGGTTAGCAGAAAATGTTTTCGATCCATCAACCTCTGGGTTATGGGCCCAGCACGCATCCGCTGCACAACTCTGCTTTCAGCCACTTCAGCAAAGACTAAACCTCACAATCCATGGCTTAGGAGGCCAGTGTCTAATCGATATGACCAATACGAACTGATGGAAGAGGTAAACAAAAATGTATAATGGCACTTACACAAGAAATGAAACTACGCATTTAAAAAAAAAAAAAATTTGGCACTTAAATGTTTTCGATCCATCGACCACTGGGTAATGGACCTAGCACGCTTCTGCTGGGCCACAATGTTTCCGACCACCCCAGATGGGACTTGAACCCACAATTCCTGGCTTAGGAGGCCAGTGCCTTATCCATTAGGCCACTGGGGCAATGTCTACCGTTCACAACCAGTACGAACTGGTTATGGGCCCAGCACGCATCCGCTGCACAACTCTGCTTTCAGCCACTTCAGCAAAGACTAAACCTCACAATCCATGGCTTAGGAGGCCAGTGTCTTAGGCCACTGGGGATCTTTGTAATCAATATGACCAATACGAACTGATGGAAGAGGTAAAAAAAAATGTATAATGGCACTTACACATGGAATGAAACTACGCATTTTAAAAAAATATTTGTTCGCACTTAAATGCTATAAAAAGCTGGTTAGCAGAAAATGTTTTTGATCCATCAACCTCTGGGTTATGGGCCCAGCACGCATCCGCTGCACAACTCTGCTTTCAGCCACTTCAGCAAAGACTAAACCTCACAATCCATGGCTTAGGAGGCCAGTGTCTTAGGCCACTGGGGATCTTTGTAATCAATATGACCAATACGAACTGATGGAAGAGGTAAAAAAAAATGTATAATGGCACTTACACATGGAATGAAACTACGCATTTAAAAAAAATATTTGTTCGCACTTAAATGCTATAAAAAGCTGGTTAGCAGAAAATGTTTTCGATCCATCAACCTCTGGGTTATGGGCCCAGCACGCATCCGCTGCACAACTCTGCTTTCAGCCACTTCAGCAAAGACTAAACCTCACAATCCATGGCTTAGGAGGCCAGTGTCTTAGGCCACTGGGGATCTTTGTAATCAATATGACCAATACGAACTGATGGAAGAGGTAAAAAAAAATGTATAATGGCACTTACACATGGAATGAAACTACGCATTTAAAAAAAATATTTGTTTGCACTTGAATGCTATAAAAAGCTGGTTAGCAGAAAATGTTTTCGATCCATCAACCTCTGGGTTATGGGCCCAGCACGCATCCGCTGCACAACTCTGCTTTCAGCCACTTCAGCAAAGACTAAACCTCACAATCCATGGCTTAGGAGGCCAGTGTCTAATCGATATGACCAATACGAACTGATGGAAGAGGTAAACAAAAATGTATAATGGCACTTACACATGGAATGAAACTACGCATTTAAAAAAAAAAACAATTTGGCACTTAAATGCTATGGTTAGCAGAAAATGTTTTCGATCCATCGACCACTGGGTAATGGACCTAGCACGCTTCTGCTGGGCCACAATGTTTCCGACCACCCCAGATGGGACTTGAACCCACAATTCCTGGCTTAGGAGGCCAGTGCCTTATCCATTAGGCCACTGGGGCAATGTCTACCGTTCACAACCAGTACGAACTGGTTATGGGCCCAGCACGCATCCGCTGCACAACTCTGCTTTCAGCCACTTCAGCAAAGACTAAACCTCACAATCCATGGCTTAGGAGGCCAGTGGCTTAGGAGGCCAGTGTCTTAGGCAACTGGGGATCTTTGTAATCAATATGACCAATACGAACTGATGGAAGAGGTAAAAAAAAATGTATAATGGCACTTACACATGGAATGAAACTACGCATTTTAAAAAAATATTTGTTCGCACTTAAATGCTATAAAAAGCTGGTTAGCAGAAAATGTTTTTGATCCATCAACCTCTGGGTTATGGGCCCAGCACGCATCCGCTGCACAACTCTGCTTTCAGCCACTTCAGCAAAGACTAAACCTCACAATCCATGGCTTAGGAGGCCAGTGTCTTAGGCCACTGGGGATCTTTGTAATCAATATGACCAATACGAACTGATGGAAGAGGTAAAAAAAAATGTATAATGGCACTTACACATGGAATGAAACTACGCATTTTAAAAAAATATTTGTTCGCACTTAAATGCTATAAAAAGCTGGTTAGCAGAAATTTTTTTTGATCCATCAACCTCTGGGTTATGGGCCCAGCACGCATCCGCTGCACAACTCTGCTTTCAGCCACTTCAGCAAAGACTAAACCTCACAATCCATGGCTTAGGAGGCCAGTGTCTAATCGATATGACCAATACGAACTGATGGAAGAGGTAAACAAAAATGTATAATGGCACTTACACATGGAATGAAACTACGCATTTAAAAAAAAAAAAATTTTGGCACTTAAATGCTATGGTTAGCAGAAAATGTTTTCGATCCATCAACCTCTGGGTTATGGGCCCAGCACGCATCCGCTGCACAACTCTGCTTTCAGCCACTTCAGCAAAGACTAAACCTCACAATCCATGGCTTAGGAGGCCAGTGTCTTAGGCCACTGGGGATCTTTGTAATCAATATGACCAATACGAACTGATGGAAGAGGTAAAAAAAAATGTATAATGGCACTTACACATGGAATGAAACTACGCATTTAAAAAAAATATTTGTTCGCACTTAAATGCTATAAAAAGCTGGTTAGCAGAAAATGTTTTTGATCCATCAACCTCTGGGTTATGGGCCCAGCACGCATCCGCTGCACAACTCTGCTTTCAGCCACTTCAGCAAAGACTAAACCTCACAATCCATGGCTTAGGAGGCCAGTGTCTTAGGCCACTGGGGATCTTTGTAATCAATATGACCAATACGAACTGATGGAAGAGGTAAAAAAAAATGTATAATGGCACTTACACATGGAATGAAACTACGCATTTAAAAAAAATATTTGTTTGCACTTGAATGCTATAAAAAGCTGGTTAGCAGAAAATGTTTTCGATCCATCAACCTCTGGGTTATGGGCCCAGCACGCATCCGCTGCACAACTCTGCTTCCAGCCACTTCAGCAAAGACTAAACCTCACAATCCATGGCTTAGGAGGCCAGTGTCTTAGGCCACTGGGGATCTTTGTAATCAATATGACCAATACGAACTGATGGAAGAGGTAAAAAAAAATGTATAATGGCACTTACACATGGAATGAAACTACGCATTTAAAAAAAATATTTGTTTGCACTTGAATGCTATAAAAAGCTGGTTAGCAGAAAATGTTTTCGATCCATCAACCTCTGGGTTATGGGCCCAGCACGCATCCGCTGCACAACTCTGCTTTCAGCCACTTCAGCAAAGACTAAACCTCACAATCCATGGCTTAGGAGGCCAGTGTCTAATCGATATGACCAATACGAACTGATGGAAGAGGTAAACAAAAATGTATAATGGCACTTACACATGGAATGAAACTACGCATTTAAAAAAAAAAAAATGTTGGCACTTAAATGCTATGGTTAGCAGAAAATGTTTTCGATCCATCGACCACTGGGTAATGGACCTAGCACGCTTCTGCTGGGCCACAATGTTTCCGACCACCCCAGATGGGACTTGAACCCACAATTCCTGGCTTAGGAGGCCAGTGCCTTATCCATTAGGCCACTGGGGCAATGTCTACCTTTCACAACCAGTACGAACTGGTTATGGGCCCAGCACGCATCCGCTGCACAACTCTGCTTTCAGCCACTTCAGCAAAGACTAAACCTCACAATCCATGGCTTAGGAGGCCAGTGTCTTAGGCCACTGGGGATCTTTGTAATCAATATGACCAATACGAACTGATGGAAGAGGTAAAAAAAAATGTATAATGGCACTTACACATGGAATGAAACTACGCATTTAAAAAAAATATTTGTTTGCACTTGAATGCTATAAAAAGCTGGTTAGCAGAAAATGTTTTCGATCCATCAACCTCTGGGTTATGGGCCCAGCACGCATCCGCTGCACAACTCTGCTTTCAGCCACTTCAGCAAAGACTAAACCTCACAATCCATGGCTTAGGAGGCCAGTGTCTTAGGCCACTGGGGATCTTTGTAATCAATATGACCAATACGAACTGATGGAAGAGGTAAAAAAAAATGTATAATGGCACTTACACATGGAATGAAACTACGCATTTAAAAAAAATATTTGTTTGCACTTGAATGCTATAAAAAGCTGGTTAGCAGAAAATGTTTTCGATCCATCAACCTCTGGGTTATGGGCCCAGCACGCATCCGCTGCACAACTCTGCTTTCAGCCACTTCAGCAAAGACTAAACCTCACAATCCATGGCTTAGGAGGCCAGTGTCTAATCGATATGACCAATACGAACTGATGGAAGAGGTAAACAAAAATGTATAATGGCACTTACACATGGAATGAAACTACGCATTTAAAAAAAAAAAAAATTTGGCACTTAAATGCTATGGTTAGCAGAAAATGTTTTCGATCCATCGACCACTGGATGGACCTCTCACGCTTCTGCTGGGCCACAATGTTTCCGACCACCCTAGATGGGACTTGAACCCACAATTCCTGGCTTAGGAGGCCAGTGCCTTATCCATTAGGCCACTGGGGCAATGTCTACCTTTCACAACCAGTACGAACTGGTTATGGGCCCAGCACGCATCCGCTGCACAACTCTGCTTTCAGCCACTTCAGCAAAGACTAAACCTTACAATCCATGGCTTAGGAGGCCAGTGTCTTAGGCCACTGGGGATCTTTGTAATCAATATGACCAATACGAACTGATGGAAGAGGTAAAAAAAAATGTATAATGGCACTTACACATGGAATGAAACTACGCATTTTAAAAAAATATTTGTTCGCACTTAAATGCTATAAAAAGCTGGTTAGCAGAAAATGTTTTTGATCCATCAACCTCTGGGTTATGGGCCCAGCACGCATCCGCTGCACAACTCTGCTTTCAGCCACTTCAGCAAAGACTAAACCTCACAATCCATGGCTTAGGAGGCCAGTGTCTTAGGCCACTGGGGATCTTTGTAATCAATATGACCAATACGAACTGATGGAAGAGGTAAAAAAAAATGTATAATGGCACTTACACATGGAATGAAACTACGCATTTAAAAAAAATATTTGTTTGCACTTGAATGCTATAAAAAGCTGGTTAGCAGAAAATGTTTTCGATCCATCAACCTCTGGGTTATGGGCCCAGCACGCATCCGCTGCACAACTCTGCTTTCAGCCACTTCAGCAAAGACTAAACCTCACAATCCATGGCTTAGGAGGCCAGTGTCTTAGGCCACTGGGGATCTTTGTAATCAATATGACCAATACGAACTGATGGAAGAGGTAAAAAAAAATGTATAATGGCACTTACACATGGAATGAAACTACGCATTTAAAAAAAATATTTGTTTGCACTTGAATGCTATAAAAAGCTGGTTAGCAGAAAATGTTTTCGATCCATCAACCTCTGGGTTATGGGCCCAGCACGCATCCGCTGCACAACTCTGCTTTCAGCCACTTCAGCAAAGACTAAACCTCACAATCCATGGCTTAGGAGGCCAGTGTCTAATCGATATGACCAATACGAACTGATGGAAGAGGTAAACAAAAATGTATAATGGCACTTACACATGGAATGAAACTACGCATTTAAAAAAAAAAAAATTTTGGCACTTAAATGCTATGGTTAGCAGAAAATGTTTTCGATCCATCGACCACTGGGTAATGGACCTAGCACGCTTCTGCTGGGCCACAATGTTTCCGACCACCCCAAATGGGACTTGAACCCACAATTCCTGGCTTAGGAGGCCAGTGCCTTATCCATTAGGCCACTGGGGCAATGTCTACCTTTCACAACCAGTACGAACTGGTTATGGGCCCAGCACGCATCCGCTGCACAACTCTGCTTTCAGCCACTTCAGCAAAGACTAAACCTTACAATCCATGGCTTAGGAGGCCAGTGTCTTAGGCCACTGGGGATCTTTGTAATCAATATGACCAATACGAACTGATGGAAGAGGTAAAAAAAAATGTATAATGGCACTTACACATGGAATGAAACTACGCATTTTAAAAAAATATTTGTTCGCACTTAAATGCTATAAAAAGCTGGTTAGCAGAAAATGTTTTTGATCCATCAACCTCTGGGTTATGGGCCCAGCACGCATCCGCTGCACAACTCTGCTTTCAGCCACTTCAGCAAAGACTAAACCTCACAATCCATGGCTTAGGAGGCCAGTGTCTTAGGCCACTGGGGATCTTTGTAATCAATATGACCAATACGAACTGATGGAAGAGGTAAAAAAAAATGTATAATGGCACTTACACATGGAATGAAACTACGCATTTAAAAAAAATATTTGTTTGCACTTGAATGCTATAAAAAGCTGGTTAGCAGAAAATGTTTTCGATCCATCAACCTCTGGGTTATGGGCCCAGCACGCATCCGCTGCACAACTCTGCTTTCAGCCACTTCAGCAAAGACTAAACCTCACAATCCATGGCTTAGGAGGCCAGTGTCTTAGGCCACTGGGGATCTTTGTAATCAATATGACCAATACGAACTGATGGAAGAGGTAAAAAAAAATGTATAATGGCACTTACACATGGAATGAAACTACGCATTTAAAAAAAATATTTGTTTGCACTTGAATGCTATAAAAAGCTGGTTAGCAGAAAATGTTTTCGATCCATCAACCTCTGGGTTATGGGCCCAGCACGCATCCGCTGCACAACTCTGCTTTCAGCCACTTCAGCAAAGACTAAACCTCACAATCCATGGCTTAGGAGGCCAGTGTCTAATCGATATGACCAATACGAACTGATGGAAGAGGTAAACAAAAATGTATAATGGCACTTACACATGGAATGAAACTACGCATTTAAAAAAAAAAAAAAATTTGGCACTTAAATGCTATGGTTAGCAGAAAATGTTTTCGATCCATCGACCACTGGATGGACCTCTCACGCTTCTGCTGGGCCACAATGTTTCCGACCACCCTAGATGGGACTTGAACCCACAATTCCTGGCTTAGGAGGCCAGTGCCTTATCCATTAGGCCACTGGGGCAATGTCTACCTTTCACAACCAGTACGAACTGGTTATGGGCCCAGCACGCATCCGCTGCACAACTCTGCTTTCAGCCACTTCAGCAAAGACTAAACCTTACAATCCATGGCTTAGGAGGCCAGTGTCTTAGGCCACTGGGGATCTTTGTAATCAATATGACCAATACGAACTGATGGAAGAGGTAAAAAAAAATGTATAATGGCACTTACACATGGAATGAAACTACGCATTTTAAAAAAATATTTGTTCGCACTTAAATGCTATAAAAAGCTGGTTAGCAGAAAATGTTTTTGATCCATCAACCTCTGGGTTATGGGCCCAGCACGCATCCGCTGCACAACTCTGCTTTCAGCCACTTCAGCAAAGACTAAACCTCACAATCCATGGCTTAGGAGGCCAGTGTCTTAGGCCACTGGGGATCTTTGTAATCAATATGACCAATACGAACTGATGGAAGAGGTAAAAAAAAATGTATAATGGCACTTACACATGGAATGAAACTACGCATTTAAAAAAAATATTTGTTTGCACTTGAATGCTATAAAAAGCTGGTTAGCAGAAAATGTTTTCGATCCATCAACCTCTGGGTTATGGGCCCAGCACGCATCCGCTGCACAACTCTGCTTTCAGCCACTTCAGCAAAGACTAAACCTCACAATCCATGGCTTAGGAGGCCAGTGTCTTAGGCCACTGGGGATCTTTGTAATCAATATGACCAATACGAACTGATGGAAGAGGTAAAAAAAAATGTATAATGGCACTTACACATGGAATGAAACTACGCATTTAAAAAAAATATTTGTTTGCACTTGAATGCTATAAAAAGCTGGTTAGCAGAAAATGTTTTCGATCCATCAACCTCTGGGTTATGGGCCCAGCACGCATCCGCTGCACAACTCTGCTTTCAGCCACTTCAGCAAAGACTAAACCTCACAATCCATGGCTTAGGAGGCCAGTGTCTAATCGATATGACCAATACGAACTGATGGAAGAGGTAAACAAAAATGTATAATGGCACTTACACATGGAATGAAACTACGCATTTAAAAAAAAAAAATTTTTGGCACTTAAATGCTATGGTTAGCAGAAAATGTTTTCGATCCATCGACCACTGGGTAATGGACCTAGCACGCTTCTGCTGGGCCACAATGTTTCCGACCACCCCAAATGGGACTTGAACCCACAATTCCTGGCTTAGGAGGCCAGTGCCTTATCCATTAGGCCACTGGGGCAATGTCTACCTTTCACAACCAGTACGAACTGGTTATGGGCCCAGCACGCATCCGCTGCACAACTCTGCTTTCAGCCACTTCAGCAAAGACTAAACCTTACAATCCATGGCTTAGGAGGCCAGTGTCTTAGGCCACTGGGGATCTTTGTAATCAATATGACCAATACGAACTGATGGAAGAGGTAAAAAAAAATGTATAATGGCACTTACACATGGAATGAAACTACGCATTTTAAAAAAATATTTGTTCGCACTTAAATGCTATAAAAAGCTGGTTAGCAGAAAATGTTTTTGATCCATCAACCTCTGGGTTATGGGCCCAGCACGCATCCGCTGCACAACTCTGCTTTCAGCCACTTCAGCAAAGACTAAACCTCACAATCCATGGCTTAGGAGGCCAGTGTCTTAGGCCACTGGGGATCTTTGTAATCAATATGACCAATACGAACTGATGGAAGAGGTAAAAAAAAATGTATAATGGCACTTACACATGGAATGAAACTACGCATTTAAAAAAAATATTTGTTTGCACTTGAATGCTATAAAAAGCTGGTTAGCAGAAAATGTTTTCGATCCATCAACCTCTGGGTTATGGGCCCAGCACGCATCCGCTGCACAACTCTGCTTTCAGCCACTTCAGCAAAGACTAAACCTCACAATCCATGGCTTAGGAGGCCAGTGTCTTAGGCCACTGGGGATCTTTGTAATCAATATGACCAATACGAACTGATGGAAGAGGTAAAAAAAAATGTATAATGGCACTTACACATGGAATGAAACTACGCATTTAAAAAAAAAAAAAATTTGGCACTTAAATGCTATGGTTAGCAGAAAATGTTTTCGATCCATCGACCACTGGGTAATGGACACGCATCCGCTGCACGCATCCGCTGCACAACTCTGCTTTCAGCCACTTCAGCAAAGACTAAACCTCACAATCCATGGCTTAGGAGGCCAGTGTCTAATCGATATGACCAATACGAACTGATGGAAGAGGTAAACAAAAATGTATAATGGCACTTACACATGGAATGAAACTACGCATTTAAAAAAAAAAAAAAATTTGGCACTTAAATGCTATGGTTAGCAGAAAATGTTTTCGATCCATCGACCACTGGGTAATGGACCTCTCACGCTTCTGCTGGGCCACAATGTTTCCGACCACCCCAGATGGGACTTGAACCCACAATTCCTGGCTTAGGAGGCCAGTGCCTTATCCATTAGGCCACTGGGGCAATGTCTACCTTTCACAACCAGTACGAACTGGTTATGGGCCCAGCACGCATCCGCTGCACAACTCTGCTTTCAGCCACTTCAGCAAAGACTAAACCTTACAATCCATGGCTTAGGAGGCCAGTGTCTTAGGCCACTGGGGATCTTTGTAATCAATATGACCAATACGAACTGATGGAAGAGGTAAAAAAAAATGTATAATGGCACTTACACATGGAATGAAACTACGCATTTAAAAAAAATATTTGTTCGCACTTAAATGCTATAAAAAGCTGGTTAGCAGAAAATGTTTTTGATCCATCAACCTCTGGGTTATGGGCCCAGCACGCATCCGCTGCACAACTCTGCTTTCAGCCACTTCAGCAAAGACTAAACCTCACAATCCATGGCTTAGGAGGCCAGTGTCTTAGGCCACTGGGGATCTTTGTAATCAATATGACCAATACGAACTGATGGAAGAGGTAAAAAAAAATGTATAATGGCACTTACACATGGAATGAAACTACGCATTTAAAAAAAATATTTGTTTGCACTTGAATGCTATAAAAAGCTGGTTAGCAGAAAATGTTTTCGATCCATCAACCTCTGGGTTATGGGCCCAGCACGCATCCGCTGCACAACTCTGCTTTCAGCCACTTCAGCAAAGACTAAACCTCACAATCCATGGCTTAGGAGGCCAGTGTCTTAGGCCACTGGGGATCTTTGTAATCAATATGACCAATACGAACTGATGGAAGAGGTAAAAAAAAATGTATAATGGCACTTACACATGGAATGAAACTACGCATTTAAAAAAAAAAAAAATTTGGCACTTAAATGCTATGGTTAGCAGAAAATGTTTTCGATCCATCGACCACTGGGTAATGGACACGCATCCAGCACGCATCCGCTGCACAACTCTGCTTTCAGCCACTTCAGCAAAGACTAAACCTCACAATCCATGGCTTAGGAGGCCAGTGTCTAATCGATATGACCAATACGAACTGATGGAAGAGGTAAACAAAAATGTATAATGGCACTTACACATGGAATGAAACTACGCATTTAAAAAAAAAAAAAAATTTGGCACTTAAATGCTATGGTTAGCAGAAAATGTTTTCGATCCATCGACCACTGGGTAATGGACCTCTCACGCTTCTGCTGGGCCTCAATGTTTCCGACCACCCCAGATGGGACTTGAACCCACAATTCCTGGCTTAGGAGGCCAGTGCCTTATCCATTAGGCCACTGGGGCAATGTCTACCTTTCACAACCAGTACGAACTGGTTATGGGCCCAGCACGCATCCGCTGCACAACTCTGCTTTCAGCCACTTCAGCAAAGACTAAACCTTACAATCCATGGGTTAGGAGGCCAGTGTCTTAGGCCACTGGGGATCTTTGTAATCAATATGACCAATACGAACTGATGGAAGAGGTAAAAAAAAATGTATAATGGCACTTACACATGGAATGAAACTACGCATTTAAAAAAAATATTTGTTCGCACTTAAATGCTATAAAAAGCTGGTTAGCAGAAAATGTTTTTGATCCATCAACCTCTGGGTTATGGGCCCAGCACGCATCCGCTGCACAACTCTGCTTTCAGCCACTTCAGCAAAGACTAAACCTCACAATCCATGGCTTAGGAGGCCAGTGTCTAATCGATATGACCAATACGAACTGATGGAAGAGGTAAACAAAAATGTATAATGGCACTTACACATGGAATGAAACTACGCATTTAAAAAAAAAAAAAATTTGGCACTTAAATGCTATGGTTAGCAGAAAATGTTTTCGATCCATCGACCACTGGATGGACCTCTCACGCTTCTGCTGGGCCACAATGTTTCCGACCACCCCAGATGGGACTTGAACCCACAATTCCTGGCTTAGGAGGCCAGTGCCTTATCCATTAGGCCACTGGGGCAATGTCTACCTTTCACAACCAGTACGAACTGGTTATGGGCCCAGCACGCATCCGCTGCACAACTCTGCTTTCAGCCACTTCAGCAAAGACTAAACCTTACAATCCATGGCTTAGGAGGCCAGTGTCTTAGGCCACTGGGGATCTTTGTAATCAATATGACCAATACGAACTGATGGAAGAGGTAAAAAAAAATGTATAATGGCACTTACACATGGAATGAAACTACGCATTTTAAAAAAATATTTGTTCGCACTTAAATGCTATAAAAAGCTGGTTAGCAGAAAATGTTTTTGATCCATCAACCTCTGGGTTATGGGCCCAGCACGCATCCGCTGCACAACTCTGCTTTCAGCCACTTCAGCAAAGACTAAACCTCACAATCCATGGCTTAGGAGGCCAGTGTCTTAGGCCACTGGGGATCTTTGTAATCAATATGACCAATACGAACTGATGGAAGAGGTAAAAAAAAATGTATAATGGCACTTACACATGGAATGAAACTACGCATTTAAAAAAAAAAAAAATTTGGCACTTAAATGCTATGGTTAGCAGAAAATGTTTTCGATCCATCGACCACTGGGTAATGGACACGCATCCAGCACGCATCCGCTGCACAACTCTGCTTTCAGCCACTTCAGCAAAGACTAAACCTCACAATCCATGGCTTAGGAGGCCAGTGTCTAATCGATATGACCAATACGAACTGATGGAAGAGGTAAACAAAAATGTATAATGGCACTTACACATGGAATGAAACTACGCATTTAAAAAAAAAAAAAAATTTGGCACTTAAATGCTATGGTTAGCAGAAAATGTTTTCGATCCATCGACCACTGGGTAATGGACCTCTCACGCTTCTGCTGGGCCACAATGTTTCCGACCACCCCAGATGGGACTTGAACCCACAATTCCTGGCTTAGGAGGCCAGTGCCTTATCCATTAGGCCACTGGGGCAATGTCTACCTTTCACAACCAGTACGAACTGGTTATGGGCCCAGCACGCATCCGCTGCACAACTCTGCTTTCAGCCACTTCAGCAAAGACTAAACCTTACAATCCATGGGTTAGGAGGCCAGTGTCTTAGGCCACTGGGGATCTTTGTAATCAATATGACCAATACGAACTGATGGAAGAGGTAAAAAAAAATGTATAATGGCACTTACACATGGAATGAAACTACGCATTTAAAAAAAATATTTGTTCGCACTTAAATGCTATAAAAAGCTGGTTAGCAGAAAATGTTTTTGATCCATCAACCTCTGGGTTATGGGCCCAGCACGCATCCGCTGCACAACTCTGCTTTCAGCCACTTCAGCAAAGACTAAACCTCACAATCCATGGCTTAGGAGGCCAGTGTCTAATCGATATGACCAATACGAACTGATGGAAGAGGTAAACAAAAATGTATAATGGCACTTACACATGGAATGAAACTACGCATTTAAAAAAAAAAAAAATTTGGCACTTAAATGCTATGGTTAGCAGAAAATGTTTTCGATCCATCGACCACTGGATGGACCTCTCACGCTTCTGCTGGGCCACAATGTTTCCGACCACCCCAGATGGGACTTGAACCCACAATTCCTGGCTTAGGAGGCCAGTGCCTTATCCATTAGGCCACTGGGGCAATGTCTACCTTTCACAACCAGTACGAACTGGTTATGGGCCCAGCACGCATCCGCTGCACAACTCTGCTTTCAGCCACTTCAGCAAAGACTAAACCTTACAATCCATGGCTTAGGAGGCCAGTGTCTTAGGCCACTGGGGATCTTTGTAATCAATATGACCAATACGAACTGATGGAAGAGGTAAAAAAAAATGTATAATGGCACTTACACATGGAATGAAACTACGCATTTTAAAAAAATATTTGTTCGCACTTAAATGCTATAAAAAGCTGGTTAGCAGAAAATGTTTTTGATCCATCAACCTCTGGGTTATGGGCCCAGCACGCATCCGCTGCACAACTCTGCTTTCAGCCACTTCAGCAAAGACTAAACCTCACAATCCATGGCTTAGGAGGCCAGTGTCTTAGGCCACTGGGGATCTTTGTAATCAATATGACCAATACGAACTGATGGAAGAGGTAAAAAAAAATGTATAATGGCACTTACACATGGAATGAAACTACGCATTTAAAAAAAATATTTGTTTGCACTTGAATGCTATAAAAAGCTGGTTAGCAGAAAATGTTTTCGATCCATCAACCTCTGGGTTATGGGCCCAGCACGCATCCGCTGCACAACTCTGCTTTCAGCCACTTCAGCAAAGACTAAACCTCACAATCCATGGCTTAGGAGGCCAGTGTCTTAGGCCACTGGGGATCTTTGTAATCAATATGACCAATACGAACTGATGGAAGAGGTAAAAAAAAATGTATAATGGCACTTACACATGGAATGAAACTACGCATTTAAAAAAAATATTTGTTTGCACTTGAATGCTATGGTTAGCAGAAAATGTTTTCGATCCATCGACCACTGGGTAATGGACACGCATCCAGCACGCATCCGCTGCACAACTCTGCTTTCAGCCACTTCAGCAAAGACTAAACCTC